>NW_007254767.1:178211-294351 GCF_000164805.1 Carlito syrichta | reverse complement strand
TCAGGCAATTCACTCTCCTCAGCCTCCCAAAGGCGCGGGATTACAGGCTGAGCCACCGAGCCCGGTTGTTCTTAATTTTATCTCAACCTTAGTGGTGACCCCTTTATGCCCTCTTTAATTACATGATTATCTTTAATTCATAATAGTGATTTTTCATGCAACTTAATGGGTAGTATATAGAATCTAGAAATTATGAGGCCATAATTATTCATTGCAATTTACTTGAAAGCTTTAGTTGCAACTCATTTATAAAATTATAGCAAATATTACTTATTCCAGTTTTCTCATCTTCACTATAGCTAATTTATAAATGAAATACTTATCTGTCTTAGCAGCAATAAAGACCATTCCAGCAGAGTTTGTCAAACACCATCTTATCTTAAAATATATTAGCTAATTTGGAGGACAAAAGACAATTTGGAATTACATTGATTTTGAACTTGAAGGCATGTCTTTATTGAATTTTTAGAAAAGCCTTTCTTGAAAGAAGACACATATGCCTCACTGACTGTTAAGACTGAGCATTCCCTCTGGTATTCCGTGGTAACTGAAAGTGATAATAACCAGTACTTGAGATGAGTTTGCAAAGCTGTATATGCAATATGCTATGTAGATGTAAACACTTTCAGGAGCTATGTCAGCAGGTCTAGGAGGCATCAGAATGAAAACTGTAACTCTTCAAAGGTGGAAGAAAGCTTTAGAGGCACTGAACACATAATATACTTCCTAAAGGGAAGTGTTGTCTGTGTTGTTGAATGCCATTTCTCATCTAATTTTTCTGGGAAGTGTCAGATATTCATTTGACATGGATTTCTGGCAGTTGTACTATGTTATCCCATGGGCTGGGACTAGGAGTTAGAAGAGTGATTCAGGCACAGCCCTTGAGGGTATCCTTATCTTTCAGAGGAATTAATACTCATAGGTAGTTAAAGGGAGGAAGTGCTAATCCATCTCTGGCTCATGCTGTTCTTGGAATCACTGTTAATCCTACTCCATAAAAGTTGTGATGTTCAGTATCAGGGGATGAAATCTTTTTTTTTTTTTGAACTGTAATCACTGATGTCCAGAAAAACAAAACGGAGCAAAACAGAAAACTTGAAAACTTGTACATGACTCATTCAAATACAGAGTGGAGTGATTTCTCAAAACACAGAGAGACACATACACAAGATGACAGAGGAAGGGGCAGCCACAGTATACTGAACCTCAAGAGGACATTGTAAGAAGGGGTGGAATTTTAGCCAGGCCTTGAAGAATGTACAGAGTTGAGACTGGCAAAAATAAATAAATAAATAAACAAAAATTATGAAGAGAATATCTCATTTTCAGCAACATTTTTCAAACTTTGCACACATTGAATGATTTTAAATAACATGTGGACTGAACAATCAATAACATTGAATTTACAGATTGAGAAAGTTATTATATTTTCTGACTAACTTTCAGTTCTTCAAATTTTGTTGCTGTTGCTATGACTTGAAAATTCTTCTAAAAATTGTTTAAACTTCCTTAATAACAACAACATAGTAAGCAACAGATTTTTTAGCAGAAAAATATTTTGTTTTATAACTCTTTTAAAATCAAATTTATTTTTATAGTAATTGCCTATTTATTGCAGTAGATACCTTTTTTTCATTTATGGTTTCATTTCAGGTAGGTATAGAAATTAACCTTTAAAATATTTATCCAAGCTGAAAGTGAGTTTATAAAAAACATTAAGTAAAAAATAGTTCAAATGGCAACTGGTAATGAAAAAAATCACAATGAGGTACCAGAATGCCTAAAGTTTGGGAAGCCCTACAGTGGAGGACTGTCAAGCACAAAACTCGGAAAGTGAAACTGAATAGACTGTTTTAACTTGTTGCTGAAAAGGAGGAATATTTGGTATTCTATGGAGGGCTTTCTAGGGGATTTTGGATGATAATGCTGGAATAGGTTTGGTTGCAGAAGTTTTGAAGAGATTTGGACTTCAGTTTCTAGATATCGGGGTGGTCAAAAGAGGTCCTGATCCAGGGACTGATATGCTGAAAATTTCCTTCAGGAAATAGCACACAGGTGGGTAAGAACATAGGGAACAGGCAAGAAAGGGGAAGATTTTGGAAACCAGCCTCATAATCTGAATAAATGAGAAAAAATATGGTGAATGAAGACACAATTTTATAAAAAAGAAAATTGAATAATAATAGTAGTGACAGTCAAGATACTTTTGAGTTTTCAAGCTTGGTGGCCTGAGAGAATGGCAGTGACACTGTGGAAAAAGAGGGGGAACTGGTTCTTTTGGGAGAAATGAGATTTTGTACCTCAGGCAGTTTGAAACAAGTGGGATCTGAACATTAATCACATTAGCACAAGGGAGAGATCAACAGTTTCTGGGTGCTGCCAGAGGAGAGAGGGAAGAGGGCACATAACAACACAAAGGGTCCCTGGTCCCAAAGTAGGGGATGAGAGGACCCGTTGGAGACCCAGACTTCACCTGTATTCAGCCTACTTGTTTAGTTAATCCTTACTTGTGTCCCACGTGTCTATAATAAAATAAAATTAAAAAGAAAAAAGAGAAAGAGAGATGAGAATGGATCTTCAAGCAGAAAGGGAAATTATATTGTTATTTATGTGAGATTAATATTCTGGAGTGCCACCAGGGATGGCCATATAAACGGAGAACACAGCAAGTGTGGATCTCATGAAAATGACATCTGGCCCTGCTTTTCCTTCTGACTCATTTAAGGTTCTAGGAGAGAGAATCTGAAGAAAGAGAAGTTTCGGGTACCTAGGGAGGGGAAGCCTGAGAAAGGGCCTGCTGACTTCTTCTCCTAAGGTTTTATCTTCTCTTGGGGGTTTCATCTTGATTATTGTGGCTACCATCTTGCCCAGAGATATGAGATTCCTTTATAAGATCCTTCCTTGGAATAAACCAGACCATCTTCATCTCTAGCCAGCAAAATAGACAGCAGGATTATTTCTGGGAATGAGAGAGGCATTTTGTATATTTCCATTTGTATTGGGAGAATCACTTAATTTAGATGTTTCCTCAATATATACAATACATAAATAAGCACAGCTTGTTCATTTTCATAGCTGTATGGGATTTTGCCATCATAAGTAGCACTATGAAAATATTCTGTGGCATTTCCGTTTGTGTATGAATGCAAGAATTACTCTAGTGAATATGTCTTGGGACAGATTTGCTGAACTGTGGGCATGTGTACCTTCAACTTTATGAGATACTGAAAAACTGTGTTCCAAAAACAATATCACATTATATTCCCAGCCCCAATGGGAGTTCCTGTTTCTCTCCATTCTTAACACACTTATTTACCTCAAGTGCTCTAATCAAATAATCTTTCCAAATAAAACCAAAAGCCAGATGCTTGTGGCATCTGAGAGACTCAGACATATTTGAAAGACTCTACTCTCTAAAATGTAGTACAAAATTTGATCATAAATCAACTTCTCTGTTTCTCAGCCTGTGGTGCTAGAGATTGACTAACTTTTCTACTGAACGGGCTTTACTTTAGAAATAATTATATTCAATATAATAATAATAATATTGATAACTGTAAATACCAAGTACTTACTATGTAGCAAGTCTTTTCTTAAACACTTTAATTACATTATCTTATTTAACTAATTTTCAAAGGGGCAGATAAAGCTTTTTACTGAGAGAGAAAAGGGTATTTTATTGAGAATTTCTATAATTTTTAATGGAAGTGATTTTTAAAAATTATTATTTTTTAAAAAATTTCAATAGCTTTGAGGGTACAAATAGTTTTGTTCTGGGTTTTAAGTATACCCACTCCCCCACCTGCACACTTGATACCCAATAGGTGATTTTTAATTCCTCTACCCTTCCCTCTCTTCTGAGTCTCCAGTGTCCCCTATATCCTTCTCTATGCCTTTGCAGATTCTTAGTTTAGCTCTCACTTATAAATGAGAACAAGTGGTGTTTGGTTTTCCGTTCTTGAGTTAGTTCTTAGGATGATGTTCTCCAATTCCTCCCAAGTTGCTGCAAAAAGATAATACTATTACATCTATTTTAGAGATGAAGAAATCATTTCACTAAAATCATTATGCCAATAGTAAGTAGAGATTGTGGATATCGTATCTAGCCAATCTGTTTCAGCTAGGACAGGTAGGAAAGGATAGATGGGAACAAATTGGAAAGAGAGACATCAAAGTACTACTGCCCTCAACTTTCGAAAGTTTAGAATCTAGTTAGTATTTAAATAACATCAAAAGAGCATACTTACATCATGGGAAGTATCAAATAAATGCTGTATTGGTACTGAGGATAACTTAGTTTTGCCTAGGGAGATTGGAAAATGATTTTTACAGGCGGTCAAACTTTATTTAGCCTTGGAGACCTCACAGAGGAAGTTAGAGACAAAAGATGGAGGGAGTAGCTTTTTAGGAAATAGGAGGAAGTGAGAAGGACAAAATATTTTTGAGAAAGTTAATTTATTCATTCATTAGTTTGACAAATAACTTCTGAACATCTGTTGTAGGAGAGGCACAGGGCTTAGTTCCAGGATACAGCAATGAACAAGAAAGAGACCATCCTTCCCCATCGATGTGTGCTTAGAGACGTAGTATCTGGAAGATAGGGACTAAAATATGAAGAGAAAAGGACTGAAAAGATAAGTCACACAGCCGGGCTCGGTGGCTCGGCCTGTAATCCCGCGCCTTGGGAGGCTGAGGTGAGTGGTTTGCCTGAGCCCGCGGGTTCGAGACCCGCCTGGGCAACTTGGTGAGCCTTCATCTCTACAATAAATCAAAAAATTAGCTGGGTGTGGTAGCTCGCGCCTATAGTTTCAGCTACTTGGAAGGCTGAGGCGGAAGGATCGCTGGAGCCCAGCCACTGCACTCCAGTCGGGGCGACAGAGTGAGACTCCAACTCAAAAAAAAAAAAGGTAAATCAAACCTAGTTAGCCGGGCTTGGTGGCTCAGCCTGTAATCCCGCGCCTTTGGGAGGCTGAGGTGAGTGGATTGCCTGAGCCCGCGGGTTCGAGACCCACCTGGGCAGCAAGACCTCATCTCTACAATAAATCAAAAAATCAGCTAGGCGTGGTAGCGCATGCCTGTAATTCCGGCTACTTGGAAGGCTGAGGCGGAAGGATCGCCGGAGCCCAGCAGGTCGAGGCTGCGGTGGCCGGGAGCGGCCACTGCACTCTAGCCTGGGCGACGGAGTGAGACTCCAACTCAAAAAAAAAAAAAAAAAAGTCACACCTAGTTATGAAGGACTTTCAAATATTAGCTTAAGGCAGGCACTTTATTCCCTGAGGGCAGTGGGAAATCAGTGTGAGTCACTGTGAGGTGGGTAGCATCATCCGTTTATTTATTCAGTAAACATTCACTCCACCTGTCTCATGCTCATCACTGGGTAAAGAGAGATAAAGGCAGTCATAGACCAGTGGAAATGACACGGAAATGACACGTCTGTATATAAAAGCTATAATCCAATGTGAGACCAAGGCAGAAGTTTGCACAGGATAGAGAAGGCTAATCGCGGCTGGGGTGTGTGGTGAGGAGAAGAAGGACCAGGGTGGGAGATAAGTCCAAGATGCTTTTTGGGATAAAGGAAATCGCTTGAAGAAATTTGACAAGTGGATTTATTCTTTTGTAAAATAACGCGTTGTTTTATTTCCTGATTTTAAAAGAATTTCATGTTCACTGTAGAAAATTTGAGAACCACAATTATACTTACCAAGAATGCATACCTTCTGATCTACTGTGGTGGCTCATGTCTATAACCCCAGCACTTTGGGAGGTCAAGGTGGGAGGATGGGTTGAGTCCAGGAGTTTGAGGTTGAGGTGAGCTGTGATTACTGTAACCCGGGTGACAGAGTGAGACTCTGACTCAAACAAACAAGCAAACAAAAAGTGAAAAGAAAAAAGAATATAAACCTTCAAGTTTTGTGTATATGTCCTGTTAGCCTTTTTATGCTGATAATAGATACTGAGAATTAATAATTTACAAAAAATAAGTTATGTGATTTTTTTTTAGTTCACTTAGCTGTATATTATACATTTTTTTTTGAGTTGGGGTCCCATTCTGTTGCCCAGACTGGAGTGTAGTGACATTCTCATGGCTACTGTAGCCTCAACCTACTGGGTGCAGGTGATCTTTCTGCCTTCACATCCCAAGTAACTAGGGCTACAGATACTTGCTCTCATGCCCAGCTAATTTTTTTTTATTTGTGTAGAGATGAAGTCTCATTATGTTGCCAAGGTTGGTCTCAACCTTGGGCTCAACTCCTGGGCTCAAGCAATCCTCTCACCTTGGCCTCCCAAAGTGTTAGGATTACAGGAGTAAGCCTCCATGTCTGGCTTATATATTATACATTTTTTATAACATCATATATTATTCTAAAATACTTTTAATATCATAATTTTTATATTAAATACATTTTATATATTATAGTATGATAATTTAGATATTATAGAAGAACATATAATGTCATATTATAATTTAACCAACCCTCTATTGATAAAATTTTTTTTCAATATTTGCTATGGTGATGTTGCACATTATTACACAAATCTTAAGACTTATCAGATTAATTTGAAATATAAGCTTCCAGATTTGAATGCTAATACCTACAACAACTTTTGATTATAAGGGAGAAGAAAAGCCCTTTTAGAATATTTACCTACAGATGGAATTGATAAAACTTGCATTTTAGAAAGATCATTTAAAAAATATTGTGAAAGGAGAAGAGAAAAGAGTGGAGGCAGTGAACATCTAGGATCTACAGGGAACTCAAACGTACTGAAAAGAAAAAACCAAACAGCTGCTTTAAAAAGTGGGCACAGGACATGAATAGACACTTCTCAAAAGAATATATATGGGCAGCCAACAGACACATGAAAAAGTGCTCAGCCTCACTCATTATCAGAGAAATGCAAATCAAAACCACGTTGAAATACCACCTAACCTCTACAAGAATGGCCATCATTAATAAAACAAACAACAACAGATGCTGGTAAGGATGAGGAGGATGAGGAGAAAAAGGAACACTTCTACACTGCTGGGGGGAATGCAAATTAGTGCAACCTCTTTGGAAGACAGTGTGGTGGTTTCTGAAAGAAATTGACCTTCCATATGACCCAGCAATTCCCTTATTGGGAATATACCCAGAGAAACTCAAGTTATTCTACTAAAAAGATACCTGCACATGCATGTTTGTTGCAGCTCTATTCACAATATCAAAACATGGAACCAACCATGCTGCCCATAGAAGCTGGACTGGAAAAAAAAAAGTGGCACATATACACAACGGAATATTATATAGCCATAAAGAAGAACAAACATATGCACTTCACAGCAACTTGGATGGACTTAGAGCCTATCATACTCAGTGATCTATCACAGAAACAAAGACCATAGTACCATATGTTGTCACTCAAAAGTGGACCTTGAACAATTATCTTAATACTATAAGAAAGGGATTGGCAGTATTGGGAAACTGCCAGGGGAAGGGGAGTGAGATTGGCAGTTAAGGGAAACTGCCAGGGGAGGGAGGGGCATGCCTCATCAACAAGGGCACCTGCATAATGAACATTTGTATACCTAACCCTGAATTGTACCCCACATCTTTAATATAAAGAAAAAAGAGTGAAGGCAGTGGACCAGGCAGGATTTATTGCAGAAATCAAGCTGAGAAAAAAATAAAACCTGCGCAAGAGAAGGTAAATTAGTAACGAAATGTGGCAGAAGATTTCAGAAATACTAATTTTTCAGAAATTAGTGGAATGGGGACAGTAACTTGGGGCAAGAAGGTCATAAAATTGACTGTGGGTTATCTTCCAGTTTCTGCATGGGTGTCTGACTGGGTGAATGGTGGTGTCCTCGTTTCTTTTAACAAGGGAGACAAGAGGAACAAGTTTGGAAAGGAGGATAGGTGGGTTGAGTTGAGGCTGGACTTTAACATGCTTGTAGCCAAATTCTTGGAGAAATCAGTTAGACAATTGAACAGGTCTGGGAGTCGGGAGTGCAAGTGGGTTACAGATAGATCGATGTCAGATGGGAGTCAGCAGTCTTAGGTGTGGCTACAGTCATGGGTGTGGATGACTGTAACAGGAGTATTTAAGAACTACATCATGAGAGCAGTAGGGAGCTCAGAGTAGTGCCCTCTGACATAATACCCCTAAGATTTCATCAGAGGAAGAAACAGACTTATTGAAGACTAAAAAGTGAGGTCAGAGAATTAGGAGGCAATTCTTTGGAGAGCAGAGTGAGGACAAAGGACAAAGGAGAGCTTTTTAAGAAGGAGGAGTTAACAGTGTCATGTGTCATAGTGAGGCCAAATAAAAGTGAATGATGCCCTGTGACTGTCACTGAAAGTCTTGTCCAGAGCAAGTTCAGTAGAGTGACAGGGGCAAGCGCCAGAATGAATCAATGACTCTTGTGGTTCAGGAAGATGGCTGTCCTGGCCATGAGCAGAACAGCTTAGGGAAGAAAGAGACAACAAAGTGGGAGATGAATGCAATGGAGAGGGAATCAGGACTCCGCAAAGATGACAAGGACTAACCCTGGTCAGGTGCCATGACATTGAACAGGAAGAGACTGTGGTAGCAGGATTTACCAAGTCTATGGCAGTGATGTGTGAGAAAGATGACATTCAAGAGGGTGCCAAGATTTTAACTGAAAATGACTAAGGAGATTGTGAAACCATCACCAAAAGCAGAGTTCAGAAAAGGAAATGGGCATTTTTATTGGTGGAGATAAAGAAGGAATGCTATGGAGCTATGATGATTTGAGGTATATAAAAAGATGCCCAAGGGTCAGGGGCGGTGTTCACATGGAGACATTCTGAAGGTGAATGCTAAGTTGGTGGAGCACAGGTCTTGGTTAGTGACGAAGATCACTGGGCTTTTCTCATAAAAATTGGGATTTGGAATTACGGGAAAGGCTGGAACAGCTCACGGAGATTACTGAAAGAAAGAAGAAACAAAAGTCCTTGGGAAATGTTTCAATAAACAGATATCATAAGAGGAGCTACTAAAGAAACAGGAAAAAAAATAATCAAAGCAATAGCGGGAAAGTCGTGAGAATATTAATTCAAGAGAGTGTAGGGGGTAGTTTTAGGACATCAAGGCCATGATCACATCGAACGACACCACAGGTCAGGCAAGAAGAAGACCAAGGAAGTCTCTCAGGGTCAAAGCTTCTTCCAATTCTTGTTTTGCTCTAGAAAATACATTTTAAGAATATCTACTATTATGCTGTGATTTATGTTGTCTTTGAATTTGTTTCCAATTTCTTTACTCTTTTTGTATGGAATTAAATACTTTATTTAATCCTATGTGATAGCTTTTAATTTCTTTACTTCCTTCCTTCCTGAAATTACAGAAAATAGTTTATGATCAAGTTACATTTCTAAAAACTAACCTGTTTTGACATCATAAAAATTTATGAGAGGTAACACTTTATGTGCATTTTTCTTCATATTTTTTCTATTCTAAAGAAAATAAATGAAGTTAATGTCAAAAAGGTATTGATTCATATATCAAGCTTTTAAAAAATTTGCTAAAACTTGTTCCTTGAAAACCATAGCACAAATTTAATTCTAGATCATCAGTTTAGGGTGCTAGAAAGGCCTCTTTACACTTTGCTAACTGAAAAATAGGATGTCTTCTCTGCTCACTGGGTCAGCTTCTTTCTGAATTATTTTAATAAACTGAAAAAGCAGTATAAATATTACTTGTTTTAGACTACCAAGTACAAAGTGTTATTTTTTGAGGTGTAAAGGTTAATTCCTCCTTATTTTTTGGGTGACCTAAAAATTACAGTAGGAATGCAGTTTTTATGTAATTCAACCTGTTTTTTCTGTAGTCTCTTGGGAAGAGGAAGTATGTTTGTTACAACTCACCTATTTACTGAAAAACATAAACTCAATCTATCACTGATGTTTCATTCAGTTTTTCAAAGGTTGATCTTATGTTGGTTAGGTGAGAAGTGCTTTTTGCTTGGACTTGGATTGTGACACAAATATCTTAGGATGTCAGGGCTAGAAAAAAAAATGATATTGGAGACATTATGTCAAACAGAAAGATTTTAAAATTACATTTTCAACAATTGAGCAATAAATTCAGGCTTCATATCTATCTAGCATAACATCTACAAAGAGAATAAAGAAAAACTTAATTCTCACACAATTTAAAAATTCACTTAATATAAAAAGCATATACATATATATTTTCTATTTTAAAATGCAAATGGAAACATGTCTGGCTTGTCTTTTTTTACTTAATATATTTTAGTGATTGACCCATATTGCTTGTAAAGGAACCACTCTTTTTTATTGCTATGGTTATGTAGTTTTCTAGTCTTTAGCTATCAATACTAGAGCCTCTGTGACCTTTTTTGCCTAGTAATAGGTTGTTAAAAAGAAAATTTAGCTAAGATTTCAAGACAATTGATTTTAGATACCAGAAAGAGGTAGCTGGCAAAATCCCAGTGGAGAGTATTTTCACAAATCCTCCTCACTGACTTCCAGGTTGCAACAAAAAATAAAGGAGAAATGAAAGGAGGATTTTGTGAGAATGACTTTTGGGGGGTTGTCCTAATACAGAGGGGGTAGGTGGGAGATGAATGAGGCGATTCTTCCACCTCATGGTATATTCCAGGAAAGCTTGGTGTGTTTCCCTGCCAGGAAACTAGAGCTTGGGGAGGCCTAGTTGATGTAAAAATTGGGTGAATCACTCAATTCACAGGCAATGCTCAGACATCTGAGGATCTCTCAAAGTTCACACATACACACAAACACACATCAGCAACAGCAGCAATAAACATTAGCCAGTTCCAGAAAGGAGGGTTAAGGCTAGCTTTCAATCATAAATGCTCTGTTCATCTCTCCTCCTCCTTCCCTATCTTCTAACTTTGGAGCCGTGAGTAACAGCAGTTAGCAAGTTGGCTGTTGGAAGAGGTGAGGTGGAGGAAGAGGAGATAAGCACTTGTACCCTTTGCCCCCTTCCCGGAAGGCTGCAGACTCATATGGGATGAGGGGGTGAGGGGGATCAGTCCTACCCTTGGAGACTGATGTGCTGATGAAAATTCATGAATCAAACTGCATTTTGAAACTTAAAGTAACCACAAGATTTTTTTAAAATCTAAGAGTGACCAGAAGATATAAGGGACCAGTTAGGGAATTTTCAGCAGTGGTGTTGGAAAGAAACTTCCCCCAATGAATATATTTTTAAAAGAACATTGGTAGACAAAAATTTAGTTATATTTTGTTGTATCACACCAATTGTATTTAAAAAGCTTGCATACTGTCTTTGCTAACCTATAAAAAGAACACTCATCCTTTTTTTTTTTTTTTTTTTGAGTTTGAGTTGAGTCTCACTCTGTTGCCCAGGCTGGAGTACAATGGCACCCTCATGGCCACCGCAGCCTCTACCTCCTGGGCTTAGGCGATTCTTCCGCCTCAGTCTCCCAAGTAGCTGGACCTACAGATGCACGCCACCATGCCCAGCTAGTTTTTGTGATTTTTTTTGTATAGACAAGGTCTCACCAAGTTGCCCAGGCTGGTCTTGAACCCCTGGGCTCAGGCAGTCTTCTTGGCTTGGCCTCCCAAAGTGCTGTGATTACAGGCTGAGCCCCCACGCCTGGACAACAATCATTCTTAAAAAGGACAATATACTACCTGGATTTCCAGAACAAAGTAAGAGTTAACTAACTTAGAGGAGGAATACAGTAACAGAAACTGAAACCACTCTAGAACTGCATTTTCAATAAGGTAATCAATAGCTACATGTCTTTAAAATTTGATAGTCATAAAAAGAGTTTTTGGTCTTTATCACAGACAGTAAACCATTTAATTTTCACAAAAGACAGTGGAAAAAGAATAATTATGATTTCCTCTTAATAGGTGTGATAATTGAAAATCAGAAGAGTTTAGAAACTTCGTCAGATGTTTTGATTCGGGTCCCATATTCTTTCCTCTAAGACAAATTGGTTAACTCTCAAAGTATAAAATATAAAATTCACTGTTTTTGAAATACAAAGAGAAATATTCTGAAATCTTGAAATTCTTAAGAAAGGGAATCTAAGCTCATCTCGATGTGATTACTATGAATGGCAAACACAATCTTGTATCTGTTTCCAGTACTTGCCATTTTACAAGCCATACAATTTATTTACAGAGGTTAATTTAACCAAAAGATTGTTTTAATAAATGGCAGGAGTTTCCGATAGCAACAGAGTAAATAACTCCACTTGTCTATATTATCCCTTCACTGTAGTGTGATCGTCTAAGCAACTACGGACTTTTCTGTGGACTTTTGCAAATGAATGTAAATGAAATTTATTTTAAAAATTATTCATACTAAACATCTAGGGATGTGGAGATAACTGTTTTATTGGGGAAAGGAAATACAGGGGTCAACTGATAAAATAGGAAGAATAATTACCAGTAAGTGAGATATGAAACTCACTTCCTTGACAGGAAGCCAGCGTGGAGCCAGCTGGTATACCGGCTAAGGGGTGACCTTCACATTTTGTATCCTTGGAGGATGGAATCTAGGATGATCTCAAGTGAAAAGCCTCAAGAGGGTGATTTATAATCCTTTGGGAGCTTAGGAGTGTAAAACAAGGGACAAGGTGGGTCCTGTCCACATCCCTCCTTTCTCACAACCGTTTTCCTAGCTCAAGCCACTGCCCACTTCTCGCCTTGAGTTCTAAACCGCCTTTGTTTTCCAATTTTTAAAATTAGAAATCATAGATTGAATCATGTCATTCCCTTAATTCAAGTTCCTCTGAGTCTTCTTTCTTTTAAACTGAAGTTCAAGTTCCTCAGCATGTCTGGCAAGTGTCGTGGCCAGCCCCTGACTCTCTCTGCATCCTTTCCTCTTGCCACTTCTCCATGCTCCTGTCTCTCACCTTGCTCTGACACTGTGTCCCAGACTTACTGAATTTCTTGCTGCTTCCAGAAGGAGTCCTGCCCACTCTAGTTTCTATACCACTGTGCATCACATTCCTTCTGCCAGAAACACTTCATCCTTCTTTCCTCTACAGATTCCAGTATGGAGCTAGCATTTGATCCCAGATAGCTGAATTTCCAAAACCCATTTCATAAATACTGCATGGCAGTCCACAGAGTGGGCAAGGTGAAAGATCTCTCCTGGTCTTTTGTAGAGCATGATCCTGGATGCCTCTTTCTCCCCTCTCTTTTGTTACAGCCTCAGACTGTGTCATTCTTCCTCTGGATCTGACTAGCACTCATCAAGGTTTTTTTAATATTCAATTCACCAATTCAGATGACATAGTACCACTTATCTTCCTTCAGAATATTTTTTAAATTAAAAAAAAAATTAGAAATGCATTCTACCAAGCAATCTCCAGTTATCTTCAAAGACTTTAAAAAAGAGAGGTGAGCAACTGTCTGGGTAGGCTTGGGTTGATACTGGATGCAGAATGATACTAAAAACATTGAGCAATGGATGCTTGACCCATCAGAATGGATGCTGGTCAGTGCATGGTAGTCAGGTGTTCAACTGGAACACCTGCCTGGAAGCAGATGATAGACATGAAAACATTGTCTGGCTCTTACATCCTTCTGGTATTGAATAGCACCCATGTTTCTAGCTGGGTAGCTCCATGTCTCAGGAGCCTAACTGTGCATCAGTAGAAATATCTCTCCTGGCTCAAGCACAGAGAAATTAGGTCCTGATGGTGGAGTGTATGATTTTGACTCTCCTCTCAGGTAATTATATAACTGGATTTCTCATGTCTTGGGTTGAGTTGGGCAGTTTCCTAAGCTAAAAATGTTCTGTGATTTACCTATGTACTCTTGACTATGGCTATTTGACAACAATTGACTTTCTCTTCTAGGATTATTTGTCTTGTGACCAGTGAGTTGGTTGAGAAGACTAATACCAGAGGTCTCTCAGTAACCTCTTTATTCTTTGAATGTCATCCTGTGTTCGCTTCAGTATTTATTAATATGGGAGAGATAAGTTTTATCTGTTATCTGTAGCTGTTCATTTCTAGAAATCTTCTAGATGAATATGTGTGTGTGTGTGTGTGTGTGTGTGTGTGTGTGTGTACACACACAATGGTATAGCCATTTGTTATTCTTTATTCTTTATCTTGTTAATGATTATATAGGATTTGGCTAGCTCACTTGAGCTTTAAAACTTGGTCTGCAAGGTCTTTTTCCTCTATGAATGTATGTATAACTCACTACTTTTATGTTGACTCGTTTTATAGATCATTTATTTATCAAATTTAGTCTTAAAAATATAAAAATAGATATTTTAAGCAAAGAAAGTGGTAAGGACTTGAAGTGAATTCTGTAGTAATATTTTTGAATAGCATTTTCTGTGCCCTTTGCTTCACCTCTGTGAGTTCCTTTTCATTTACTTTGGCATTTAATTAATAAGTGCTCTGTTGTCTCTGTGTGCTCCCTATTTCATTCAAACACTTATTCTGTCATTCTAATCCTTACTTCAGAGCATGTCTCTGAGGTGACGTCTTTCTGATGATGATGTGATGAGCTGTGACTGGGAGAGGAAGGCAAAACCTCCATTCTGCCAAATAGGGCAAGGGGAGCTCTTCACTGGTGCCTCCTAGGTTGAGTTACCACTTCCCACACCACCACACACTCCAGGTCCCTTCTTAGAGTAATCTCTTTTTGGTTTTTAGATAGCTTTGGCTGGAATAGTGCCTACTTCTCCATGAATCTAAACAGGAGAAAGTCAAATCTTGCCAACTGCTTATCTGTGGACCACATTTCCACCTTGGTAACTAATAATTTTATCTTCTACGCACAGCTTTCTTGTGCAAGCCTTGTATAAGCCACATAATCTATCTGTCTCAATTTCTTATCTGCAAATAGAGCTAATAACATCAGCTACTTTTCTTCATAGATAGTCCTGAGGATTAATAAACTGGTATTCAAAAACACAAGTGCCAAAGATGATAAACCCTCTCCAAATGTAAATTACTATTATCCACTGAGCATGGTAGCTCACAGCTGTAATCCCAACAGTTTGGGATGCTAAAGTGGGAGAATCACTTGAGTCCAGAAGTTCAAGACCAGCCTGGGCCACATAGTGAGACCTTTTCTCTACAAAAAGCCAGAAAATTTGCCAGGAATATTAACACATGCCTGTAGTCCCAGTTACTCAGGAGGCTAAGGCAGAAGGATTGCCTGAGTCCAGGAGGTCAAGGCTTCATCGAGCTGTGATCGTGCCAATGCCCTCCAGCCTGGATGACAGAGTGAGACCCTGATTCAAAAAAAAAAAATTATTATTGTTACTGTCCTCCCTTTATACCACCCGAAGAATAACACCCACATATGATGTAGTATTCGGTGTTTAATTAATAAGTGCTCTGTATAGAGCTTTGTATTTTGAAAAGTATTTTACGATGTATATTAATTTAGACAAGCCTTTCTCTCTGCAGAGTCTCATCATCATCTTTCTACTGGTAAAAGATTTAAGTGTTTTCTTTAGATCTCACTTTTTCATTGAGTATTATTTTGCCAACTTAAATTCTTTTTTTAATTTTCAACCCTATTTTGTCTATGATCTGAAGGAGTTGTCCTATCTCAGGTCTTCTTGGAGTATATGGGATGTTTTCTTCCCATTGAGTTACTTGTATAATATACATGTAATTTGACTTACAAATTGATAACCTCATACAAATCTTGCCTCATGAGAAGGAGACAGGAGAGAATTTATAGGTGAGGCTGACTTCTCAAAAGAGAACTGAATGGGGGCTTAGACCAGGGCACACTCTCAGAGTTTATCAAGACACAATTGAATAATCAAAGAGCAGAGCCTGGACAAGATGTTTGTCTGCATAAGCCCAAAATGTTTACATTGGCCAGTTGATCCCCTTTCATCCCCTCTTGCTCACTAGGAGACCAATATCCATTAAACTCTCCTTTTTGGCAGCCCTGCTTTACTCATTGTTTACATCTCCAATGTGCCTGATACGCTTGGATCTTTATCCCTCTATTATCTCCCATGATGTCTTTGGATCCCATGCCTAGTTTTGCTCAGAAACCCCCCCGAAACTTTACTTAGGTACTAGCATAATTGGTGCTGGGTTTTCCCAGGCCCTGTGAAAGGGGCTAAGACATGGCTTTGATCAATACCTCTTTGGCAATGGTTTGCTTCTCTCCCTCACCCCTCTCCTCTTTGTCCCACGTATCAGATGCCCCCAGGGACCTCCAGATGCTGTGCTCTTCTTGAGGTTGCTTGCTAATATCCAAACATCAGACCCTCCTGTAAATTCCCTTCTCCACATGATTTTGTCATTGTGGTAACTGGGAGTCTCTCTGCCCCTATGGCTTTGCTGTTTGAGGGTTTCACTGCTGGAGGGTGGTGTTTTCCTCTTATGATCCTTGAGTCATTTATGTTCAAATAGCTTTTATTAAATAAATATTTCTATAAACTAAATAGCCAAGTTTCCAGTGGAAAACATATGCATATATATTGTGAGTAATAAAAATAAAAACATACAATAAAGGGTAGCTTTGGGAGCATTTCTCCTAAAAAACATGATATTAAGCCACAAGAAGTGTGATTAGAAGTTTTCTGTTCTTTCTGAAATTGAGTTTGCACAATCATGACTTTGAACTTTGAAGCTCAAATATGGCTTCTTAAACTTCCTGTGGTCTGGTTTGTCTGAAATCTTTCATTATGAAAGTATATTTTTACTTGCTTATTTTTATTCTGGAGATGTGTGTAAAACAAGTCTCACTTCCAGTTTATTGATAGCAAGCACACAAGAACAAGTTCAAGCTTTCCTAAATGAATGGGAGATCTTGATATGTTTAACGTTAAAAATTAAAGTTTGGCCAACACTTAAAATGCCTAAGAAAGAAAAGCAAGTAGTCACTAAGATTCCAATCTTTATCTTGGCTAAGCATTTTAGCATACACAAAATGCAAGGCTTTGTGATTCTTTACAAGAAATTTAGATACATTAGGGACTCCATGGGACCAGGCAAGAGGAAGCACCATCTGAAAGCAAGCCTGAAAGAAGAGAGATCTATTCCTTGCTGTACAAAGGTGAAAAATATTAGGGTGGGCCTGAGGGAAATAATATTTTCTTTCTTTTTGAGTTCTTAACAAATCTAAAAGACTTGTTAAAAAATTCAAATTGTGCAACTCTTTTCAAAGAACACAGTTGTTATTGTTTTGTTAAGCACTAGCCAGGCCATGTGTTCTTTGAGCTATGGCCACCATGTTTTTTTTTTGTTTTGGCCCCCTCCCCTACCTTGTTTTTTAAAACTCTGGTGTGTCCACATGACTCTTTGAGGTATGGCTACTCTGTTTCCTAGCCTTGGTTCCCTTCCTTACCTTGGGGAGGTGAATCTTTCTCTTTTCTCTCTCTCTCTCCAATTTGCTTTCTAACTAAATTATATTTTCCAATCTAGAAACAAAACAAAACAAAGAACACAATTTTAATTTTAAGTCAGTATTGGTGTGAACCTTTCTGTTTTGACAAAAATAATTGCAAATAAGAAAATCTAAGTTCTGGTGGTGACCTAGTCACTAACTAAGTATTTATAGATAACTCATGACTTGCTGTACGTCGTTTTTCTATACTTACAAAAGAAGGTGCCTGAAATTGCCTGGTAATATTCAAATGTGTGCCCTGAAAAATTATGGGTTCTGTGGGGTGGCTTCAGAACCTCTTACAGTGAGAGGGGTGGCTAGAAGGTGGAGATTGGGCTCTTATCCGTCTACTTTTCAGTCAGAGGAACTTTGTTTTTATTTATTTATTTTTCCATCATATTTCTTTAAGTTCTGGAGAATGTTTTCTTCAAAGAAATAGGTTCTCTGTGTATAATAGATATATGTTTGAAGCCATTCAATTACATTATTGGTAGGCTCTTTTCAATTATAAAGATAGGTTTTCTATGACAATTAATGATAATATATGTCACACAGAGCACATACACACATGCATACACATACATAACTTGTTATATATAACAATATATAACAGTTATATATTTATATTAATTCTGTTATATATTTGTGTTTCCCAATGTGACTTGATGTACCTAATTATAAAAATATAATTATCTTTTGAGTTATATATTGAAAGGACTTAAGATGGAGTCAATACAACCAATGAGCAGCCATTTTGCATTGCTTAGCTTTGTCATGTTTTTCTAGTAGTTCACTTTAATTTACCCTTTAATCACTAGCCAAGGACAGAACTGGTTTCTCAGAGGTAGCTATTGACAATTGTTTTACAACCCCCTCCCCAGCTTTTTTTGTAAACAAGTTAACCTAATCAGCCCTTTGTGACCTTCAAGGCACAGACCTCATCACCATGGCAGCAGTCATATGACTAGCCCACCCATCTGCCTGCTGTCCATCAACTGATGTCAGTACCTGTGCTTACCTGTCCCCTTCATGATGACTTGGAAAAGACCACCACTCAATCACCTTAACGACTTGCCCGCATCAAAGGAAAGGTTTAAAAGTATTGAATTTCAAGCAGCTATTCACCATTGCTTTGTTAAACTCTGGTGTGTCCACATGGCTCTTTGAGCTATGGCCGCCATGTTTCCTAGCTTTGGTCACTTCCCCTACCTTGGGAAGGGGAATCTCCTTTCTTTCTCTCCTATTTACTATCTAAACAAACTATATTTTCCAATCTAACTTCTGCATAATTCTTTGCATCTTTTGCACAGCACTGGATTGCAAACCAGACCCCCTGGTGGGTCTGACCTAACATTTTGGAGTCCCCAGTATGTTTTGACTTAACACCAATAAAACTGAATAATTACCAAGCTAAACCTTATTAAACTAAAAAATAAAATGTAAACCCCTCCCATCGATAGAACAGACCCCCCCCCCTTTATGCCCAAGAAGACCCAGAGAAACCTTAAAAGTTGAGCTGCCAGCCATGATAGATGACAGGTCAGATATGCCTCATTCTACCCACTCCCTATGGAAATTTAGACAAACTGAACAGAATTAATGTTAAAATAGAGACCAAAAGATTGACAGAACAGACTTTTTGTAGCAATTAGATATCAAATTATGAACAGGACCTAAGACATGCCAGGCAGTGGTTAAATTTCACACCCTTACACTTAAGGACTAAATTATGTTCTAACTGCCACAAAGTTTTCTTTATCTTTAGCAGCTAAACAAACATTGATTTCAAGATAGGCAATATTAAAACAATCACTGCTTATTCAGTTTATAGACACTGACTAACTAATCCCGATTCCACAAGCCACAACTATAACTTTGACTGATAAGGAACTAATGTCAGTAACTTTCTCCTGGTAAAAAGACCACCAACTATGGACTGTGTCTGGCAAGTTTACAGAGGCTGCACTCTTGAGTGCCTTTTCATCCTAGAAAGATCTTTTGATATATAGGGCCAAACTGCTATACATTTAGATGCTAAGTCTTCACGCCAAGGTGAACATGGGTCATAGGTAATATGTATGTTTATTCAATATGCATGAATCAGATCCCCCTTCCTGAATATTCATGTCTCTTCCATAACCTATTGAATATGTATGTTTGGCCTCATGTAATAATAGCAAAATATGATGGATTGGCAGAGGAGGTTAATTGTATTAAACAAAAATGTCAGAGATATAGAAAATTAATGCACATGTGCATAAAGCATAGCCTAAGTTTCCCTAGTAGTCAAGATAAAAGTCAAAGGTTGAGGAGATACTAGTTATTTGTTAATAGAAAATATTAAGATTAAGAGGAATAAACTTTTCTATCCCCAAACTTTAAGAATAATTTCTTATATATGGCTTTATATGAGGGAAAATGTATAACATCATGGGTAACATTTTTATTAGAGTTTTGTGAAAAAATATGGACAAATTTCGCATGTGGTTACCTCTCATCTTTAGGATGAATACAAAACCAAGGAAGTGGTGTTAAACCATCACTCTGTAAAAGCAACTTTGATAGGAGGCTGAAGTAATATGCCCTACTTTTAAAATTGCCTTTTGATTGCAATTGATACAGGAAAAACTAGGAAAATGATGTGCTGTAAATGGTTATCATACTCTCTTTTAGTATGGGGATGACTATTACTGGAAACTACATGGTAAGCAATTTTAAATTCACATCATGTATACATATGTAAACAAGTACCCTTTCCTTATTGTTGCTTGAAGACAGCATAATGTTACTCTGTGTGAATCTGAAGCTCCTGAGATAGATTTGCTTCAAAGATTCCCACAGAACCTTGACCAGATGGGCCCAGAGGGCAAGGTGGCTTTCAGCCAGCACCTACTGAGTCAGGTGTGAGATTTTAAGTGTACAATGAAAGGAGTGAGGCCTCCTTAAGCGAGACTTCTCAGACCTCTGCCATGGGGCGGACCAAAACGTCTCTCTGTTTCTCTCTAATGAAAAATAAGAAGGTACAGGATGGGGGCCATTACTTTGCCGTAGTGTTTTCTGTTTGGGGCACGAAAGAACAGCCGTCTGTCAGAAGCTGGCTTCCCTTTCAATTCTTTTCTATCACTTATAATTTTATTACTTTAAGATTCCACAATCTAAAATGGAATATGAAAAAGAAGCAAAATCCATTCAGAGCAGCATGGCTTCCCAAGTTCTCTGCTTTTAAAATGGACTCTATTTCACTTCTAAGCAGAATCAAATAGCGGTGATGTATGATAGAATGTTGGTGATTCCGCGGTGACAAATTCATTTTGGAGATGGAGACATGGAGGGTCTCAAAGAGCAGGGAGTCACTATCGGTCAGATAACCGCTGGCTACAAAACTAGACCCAGAGTCCAGATTTGCTATTCCTGTTCCACTCCTCAATATCTAAAAAAGTATTAAAAACAAATGTTTTCTTTAAACAAAAGGCAGTTTTAAAAAGTGTGTGTGCATGTGCGCATGCGTGTAAAGGTGGCCGATGAGGTGATGGAGAAGATTGTTGGTTCTTTGATTTCTGCCTCCTAGTGGTTTTACTTTGCCATTCATGAGGCAAAAAGGGAAGAGAAAGACGCCAGACTTCCCCAAGTGTCTGGGTTTACCTTAATGACAAGTTTCTTTTTCCACATTACATTTTGCAAAAGGAGAAGTGGCCCTTTACAACCAGGACTGCCCCCTGGAGCTTTGGTTATTGAAGTCATTCTCTTGGTTTAGCTGCAGCTTTTACCAGGTATCTCTTAGAAAAACCTCAGAAACTGGTTTCTGCGAGGGAGGGCTTGCATCACTCATCATTGACTGAATGGGATGCAACTTAGATGAAAAATGAGAATTAAAAAACAAAAAAAAAAAACACACACACACATGCACAACTTAAGGACGGAGTTGTGTCTCATGACCGTCACCTCAACATAGTTGCTTTCACTTCTCCAAATTTCCTTCCAGTTTTTGTCTGTAATACATGCGTTTTTATACTTGAAATCACAGCTTGTATAAACTTTCAGGGTTAGCTTTTGCACTGAGATATATTATAAACAATTTCTCATGTTGTTAGAGACTTTGTAACTACTTTTTATAAAGATGACATCAAGCCCTGAATTAATCACTTATAGTTTATTCAATTATGCATCTAGTACAGAACATTTGGGTTATTTCTAGTTTATTTTTCAATTATATATAATGTGCTGATAAAGAGTTTTACAAGCATAGCTGTCCTCCTTCCTGCTGTTTTCTCAGAGAAAATATTGATTACTGAGGAGGGCCAACAGAGTTTTAGGATCATTAATGTATATTTTCCAGAGACAGATTCTATTTTGTGAGGGTTAAAGCTTAGATAACTTGGGGGCAGGAACTCCTTAAGAAAAACAATATAAAATTATAAACATAAATTGCTAGGGAACCTCCTGTCTTGAGGGGATTCATCGCAGTGAAGACCCACAAGCCCAACTTGTAAAAGAGTCACTTTGTCAAAGAGATTTCCTCAAGGCCTGTAATAGTTTTCAACTTCATCAGTAAGGTGTGAGAATATGTCGTCCCTGAAGCCTCACGAGTACTGTGTTTTCTGATTTAGTTATTTTTAGTTAATTTAGCGAGTATTTCCTGGTTACATGTGTAACATGGATACTTTGCTTTAATGTACATTTCTTTGATTTTTTAAAAAGGTCATGCTTCATTATCTATTGCCATATAATATAACAAACTATTCCAAAACTTAGTGACTCAAAATACCCATTTTATTTTATTTCACAATTTGGTGGCTGAGAGATTTAGTTAGGGATTGGCTGGGTGGTTCTTCTGCTTGAATTAATATAGACTGTGGTTCTCAGCTTGCAGATGGAGAGGTCTGGAGGGTTCAAGATGGCATCACATTCATGTCTGACACATTGTGGGGGATGAGTAGATGTTGGAGTTTAGCTAGAACTAACAACCAGAGCACCTTTATGTGGCCTCTCCAGCTTGGTGGTCTCAGGGCAGTTGGTCTATATTTTGAAATCTCTGGAAATTGTTTTTCCTACATTTTCTTTCAAGTTACTATGGCTGGTCTAGATTCAAGGGCGATTTCAGTGAGAATAGCAAAGAGTTAGAGACCATCATTAACCACAAACTAATAATTTTTCCCTGATTTTTTATTTCTTAGATAAGTTATCTGCTCAATAACATATGCTGGATCTTAAATAGAAAGACAAAGATTTAAGTAGAACATTAATATGGTTTCATGAAAATAAGAAAAGATAGAAATTATTTTACAATTTGCATACACCTACTAAATATGCTTTTATTGAAGTTGAAAAATCAGAATTTCTTTACTAGCAGTCTTAAATAAGGCCACTAGTTTATAGTTATATGTTACGTATTATATTATATATTATAGTATTTAGTCCTTCTGTTATATTATATTATTCTACATTATATTATACATTTATTTACTATTCTGTTCTTTTAGTAAGATAATAAAAATAATATATTTAATTCCTCTTAACAATGTCAGACATAGGCATGTTAAACAAATACTACAAAAAAAAAACCCCAAACTGGCATTGAAGATAGTACATGTGCCAGCCATTTGCCTGTTTGCCCTCAGCGTCTATTCTGTCCTGTGTTCTTTTATTATTGTAGGTTTCTGATACCACACAGATAATCTTTTCAGGTTTTTATTGCTGGCAGGATGTCAGTTAGGTCTTGGCATTCAGTGCAAAGTCCTGGACAGAGACTGAGAGATGAAGAAGGCGAAGATGACTCACTTCCTGTTTCCAGCACATGAGACTATGGACTCCAGCATCCTCAGGCAGTCCCAGTGCACCTAGAACTGGACCTCTCCTTGGTTCCGGCACCTGTCTAGTGGCTGTACCCCTGACTATCCCAGCACCTATAAGCAGAGCCCTGTTGGCAGCTCCAACTTCTACAGAACAGAGCCTCGTTATCAATTCCAACACCTGCTGCCTGGGTCTATTTGTGTTTCCAGACCTCATCCCATCCCAAGCACCTGTTGCCTGGCACCTCATCCATGCTCTCAATACTAACATGGGTGACCCCTTCGTGAGACACTCCAGAAGTGCATTAGCAAGTGGGCTCCCAGGTATAACCATCTCCTCCGCCCATTTGTCTCCTTGACCCTGGGGATAGTTGTTGCTTTCTGGAGGGAAGTATTAATAGCTGGATTGTTTCTCATTTGGCTGTTTGTAGTTCTAGCCTTCCAAACACTTTTGTACATAGTGCCCTCTGTTTGAAATACCTCATCTGGTTTCTGTTTTCCTTACTGGACCCTGTTTCCTTACTGGACCCTGAGTGCTATGGTAGTTGCTATGTTACTGCAAGTCATTTGCAGATACGAATAAATTGTCCGTTAAAGAAGAAGGCTCAGATCAGTGCAGCTGGTGTGACAGCCACTCATAAAATATCGACAAGTCACTCATGAAATATTGGCACTTTATTTTCTTTGTTTTTAATATCTTTTCTTGTTTATATTCTCTGTGTACATAGTACCAGTTGTGTTTTGCAAGGACACATTGTATTTTTAAAAAAACAGAAAGCAAACCTTCTTGGGAGTAATACTTATTTTTCTTGTCAATGTCAGATTGAATTTTGTAATAGTAGAAGTCACAGGAATATGTCCACCGATCATTCTGTCATTAACAGTTCACAGACAAACTTTCAAAAAGGAAAAATGTGGGCCATTATTAAGAAAAGAGCTTGTGATGAAAACCCTTCCATTTTTCTTGGTTTGACAAAAGCTAACAGATTTTAACTTTGTTGCCATTTTGAAGCCATGAACAGCTCCAGAATTTTCACAGAATTATCTGTGCAGGCTTTAGGAATTGAAAAAGGCATTGCTAACTCTGTCTTGAACAAAAGAATCAACAAAGAGCAATCTTTATTTCCTCTGCCTCGACTCTTATATTCATTTGCTAGTTCTGCAAAATATGTATTAAGAAAAAAAATTTTATTTAATGTCAAGTTCCAAGAACAATTTATCAATTGGCAAATAGATATCAGACAAATGGTAAGGTATAATTAAAATATTAGGATAAAAATGTTTTGAAAAAAGAAAGCTAAGAGGGAAACTATTCAAAATTCAGCATTTATTTTGGCGTGATTGCATTTATCTTTGGTGTATATATATATATATATATATATATATATATATATATATATATATAGGAATAAACATATAAAATAGTTCTGATTTATTTTTTCACTATCTTATGCCTGTCCAGGTACAATAGATTTAAAGGGCATATTCTCATGTCAGTTTTTCTAATTAACTTTTTATATTCATAGTGTCACTTATTTATAGTCATTCTTTTAGTATTAAGTAATTTTGGAATACAGCAGACTGTCCTCAGTCAAACTAAGAGTTTGTTTATTAAAGCCAGTTGGGACTGACTTAGAATATGTCTACTTCATATGACATATGACTGCTTGTCTTTGTGAGCCTGGGGGACAGATGCTTGAAACTGATATCTAAACTAGGTCAAGAATGGGCTATTCAGGTCTTCACAGAATGAAGTTTTAGGAAGAACAAAAACAAAATAGAAGGAATTTAGAAATTCATTAGCTCTCGAATGTATGCATCTTAAGGTAATTAAAGAGAGTGAAAATGTTTATGACTGTCTGGTCTACACTCTTGCAATGAGTCACTTTAATCCTTTAATATTCACTGAATAGCTTTGAATAGCATTATTCAAACTAGAGTTAAAGGATATAGTCTTGGAAGGCTATATATTTTCTATAACAATTTATGAAGTTTTGGATTTTATTCTGATGTACTGTTAACTGGGTCATCCTGATGACCACTTGGTTACTGCGCACTGTTATATTTTTGAGACTATGCAGATATGTATGACTGAGTGGACAATTATAAGAGCTGTTCTGATTGTTTCAGAGTAGCACAATGAGACAAGGTCAGGCAATACAATAATAATGGCTTTGAGTCAAGCCACTGCAAAGTAATGTCACAATGCTTTGCAAAAAATGACAGTTTTGCAAAGGTTTCATTATAGAAACATGGGAAAATTGAGTTATCAACTGGTGCTTGCTAGGCACAAGCTCACTGGGCTCAAAGAAATCTGTGCGTTGTATGAATATCTTATGCGTGTGCCAGTAACAATTTAGTTTCAGTAATGCATCATTCATAACACTAAATTAATGCAGTCAGTTTGAAAATTTATTAATTTGTAACTTAAAAAATTAATTTGTAATATTGCTTTGATTTAATATTGCAAATTGTGGCTAAGGAAAGTGTGTGTGTGTGTGTGTGTGTGTGTGTGTGTGTGTGTGTGTGTGTGTGTATGTTTTATTTCTGTAAACAGAAGGATAGACATGGAGTGGGAACTGTAGATGAAAGAAACGTTCCTCAAGAAAGGTTTATTTGACCTTTTTAGAATGAAAAAGGCATCAGCATGTTTTATGCTTATGAAAAAGGGATAATAGAGGGAAATACATTTGTAATTCTAGAAAGCTGAAGAAGAGTTTTAAAACATCTTTTTTGAGTCGGTGAGCAGGAATGGACCACGCACTAGACATGTGGAGGGACGAGACTTGGCTGACAGCGTTGACAGCTCGCTTACAGTAACGAGGAAGAAATCCAAATGTAGGGGCCCAAATACAGCAAGTTCAGAGGATGTTTTGTAGGAACAGGTGGAACTTCTCTCTGACAGATATTTTTTTCCTCTGCAATAAAATATGAAGCAAGGTCGACACCTATAAATGAGTACAGAGGATGACGTTAGAGATTTTACAAGAAAGGAGAGAAAGGGTTGGGCTTGGTGGCTTATACCTGTAGTCCCAGCACTTTGGGAGACGGAGGTGAGAGGACTGCCTGGGTCCAGGGATTTGAGACCAGCCTGAAACTTGGCAAGCCCTCATCTCTATAATAAATCAAAAAGTAACTGTGCATGGTGGTGTGTACCTGTGGTTCCAGCTACTTGGAAGGCTGAGGTGGAAGGATCACCTGAGCCCAGTAGGTTGAGGCTGCGGTGGCCGTTAGCATGCTCATTCATTAGCTTTTGAATGTATGAATCTTAAGATAATTGAAGAGTGTGAAAATATTTATGATTATCTGGTCTACACTCTTGCAATGAAGCACTTAAATCCTCTAATATTCATTGAATAGCCTTGAATAGCATTATTCAAACTAGAGTTAAAGAATATAGTCTTGACAGAGTAAGACTCTGGAAAAAAAAAGGAGAGAAAGGTGCATGTTCCAGAGACACAATGTAGAAATGTCTTGCAGCATTAAAAGACCACCTGGGGTTAGTTAGCAATCCCAAATTTAAAGCAAGTCTGGTCAGTAGGATTGTATGCTTCCCAAGCAGCTCTCTGGGTCATAATAAGTAGATGGAGTGTTGGAGTTCACAAAGTACTTGGCATACTTCTACCAACAAGGGGAAGAAACTAGTAGACTATTGAGTATTTAGGGGTTCAGGAGCATGCACCAAGGTGCTTATAACTGTCCTTGAAATGTATGTTGTGAAAAGTGGAATAAAAGTCTTGCGGAAGAGGCAGGCAAAAGATAACTAAAAGCTTGTAGAATTGATAGGTGGCAGCTGGTCCTGTAGGGCCAAAAGATTGTGGGAATTCCAGGATTTTCATCAGATATAAATTCATATTAGAGTTTATCTCAATTTTAAGAACTTTTGTTTGTTACTATTGTGGTTTCCCCTTTATCTTATTTTTCTTTAAATGTCTTCCTTAATTAAAACCTAGCTATGGTTTAGTTACCACTGCCTTCTTCATGTAAAATAACGTTTTCAAAATAAAATAATGTATACTCATTAAAAATTGGGAAATACAGAAAAGGAAAACAAAAATCAGTCTTACCATTTACATGTGTTTATAAGTACTGGGAATATTTTTTGAGTACAGATGCTCCTCAATTCATGACCATTCTACATCCTGATAAATTACTGGGTTTAAAAAGTCAAACAAGGTCAAAACATTGTAAGTAGAACCATCTTAAGTTGAGAACTGTCGCTATTTCAGTCTTTTTTTTAAATCTGATTTTATAAAACATTATGGTAATTGTTTTATACATTATGTTTTGTACCATGTTGTAAACTATTTCTACTCAGAATACGCTCCTAAACGTACTTTATGCCATTTAATGCTTTCATCACGATTATTTTAAAATATTGAATAATATTCTAATAAGCATATGTTTTATAATTTATTTAATTTTGTCTATAATACAGGATATTTATGCTAGCTTGTTTGGGTATTAAAATTGTGTGACGATAAACATGTTTATGCATAGTTCTTTAAAATTATGATTTATATTCCCTATGGAATATTTATAAATTCATTCTTCCTTTTTTCCAGAAGAATAATCCAAGCTCCTCAAACCAATCTTTACATATTATTATGATCTTTATGTGAATACTTTCAAAGTTTCCACATAATATTTTAACAACTGACCAGTAGATTTAAGTATAATAGACTGATATTCCATTTTTCGGGTCTTCGGCTCTTGTTTATTTATTTTATTATTTTACCTACTCTTTTCAATGTGATGCTACATTTCTTATGGTTCTCTGTCTTGACCACAACCATAAATTCATCCATTCTTACTATTGTTTTAGTGATTGAATAATAATTTATTTTAATTTTTAGTTACTAAGTACAAGTTAGTAAATACTTCATATTTTTGGACCAATTTTTCTGTTGAAATTTTCTAGAATTATTTAGAATATTGTTGTGGTAAATACCTCATTTTACTTACATTAAAAAAAATACAGCCAGCTAGCGGGTGTTTTTCCCCTCAAAGAATCAAAGATGTTTTTAGATTATAAAAGGTTATGGAATGTCAACATGAGGAAGTCAGGAAGGAAAACAACTTGAGAGGCCAACAAGCTAGGCTTTACTGAACTGGAACCCTATTCTAAATGTGATAGTTGTTCTGGCCATTTAGTGGAATTTTGTAGTTATTACCTCAGAAGAGCTACTCAAGACTTTCTACCTGAGGGTTCCAGGACATTCCCCACACATTACTCTTGTGTGAGCTCTGGAGCAAGATTCTTGGGATTTGGCTCCTGTCTTCTTCACTTCCTAGAGGGATGATGTTGGGTAAGTTAATTAATTTGTGTATCTCAGTCTCCCATCTGCAAAATGTGGACATCAATATTATCTACACCTCCCACCCCCAGCATTTAGAGCAGATAACAGATTAGAGCAGATAACAGATGCAAAGCACTTGGAACACTGCCTGGCACAGAGTATGCCCAGTCATCGTTAGCTATTAGTTATTGTAGATTTAAGTTAACCTCCATTAGACAATCTCTTTCTTTTCTTTTCTCTTCTTTTCAATCTCTTTTTAATTATTTTATTAATAATGATTTCAAAATATCAAAAGTAATTTAAAAATTTTGTTCTTTATTTTTATCATCTTTCCTACATAGCAAAGCAGAATTTTAAAAATTTCTTCATGTTAGAATGTGTTATAAAAAAATTCTGTTGTTATTTTCATAAGCTTTGTAACTTCCATTTCCTTTGTAGCTTGGACATCCAACTCAATCCTGAGAGTCTTCCATATTTCTTATCTCTTTATTATGATTACAATGCTATTTCATTCAGTTGATGTCTCCTTGGTTGAGTTAATTGGATTGTTCATTTTGGACAGTGTTTGAATATCAAAAGATATGTTTTGTAAGAATAGATGTTTTAAAATATTATTCTATTTTATTTTATTTTGAGAGTCCTAAATTTATTTAATTTATTTATTTTAAAGATGTGGGGTGCAATTCAGGGTTAGGTATACAAGTGGTCATTGTGCAGGTAAATTTTGGGCCTCATTTTTGTCCCCACTTCACCCGGTTTGTGATCAGTTACCGTTATTGATGTTATGTGCCCCTCTCCCACTCCTGGCTGTTTGGGGCTACTGCCAGTTTCTTTCTTTCTTTCTTTTTTTTTTTTGAGTTGGAGTCTCACTCTGTTGCCCAGACTGGAGTGCAGTGGCCGCTTCCGGTCACTGCAGCCTCGACCTGCTGGGCTTCGGCGATCCTTCAGCCTCAGTCTTTCAAGTAGCCGGAATTACAGGTATGTGCTACCACGCCTGGCTGATTTTTTGATTTATTGTAGAGATGAGGTCTTGCTGCCCAGGCGGGTCTTGAACCCGCGGGCTCAGGCAATCCACTCACCTCAGCCTCCCAAAGGCGCGGGATTACAGGCTGAGCCACCGAGCGTTGCCAGTCTCTTTCTTACAGAAACCTACCATTTGCTATTATGTGAACTCATAAGAAAGATAAATTTTTCAAATTCTACCAATATTTCAGCTACTAATTCATTGTAAGATTATTCATGGTAACCATAAAATATTCTTTTAAAAGCTTACAATGAGTAAGTGGCTAAGATGTTGATAGAACTTGAAAAAGCTATCTTTCTTATGAGTTCTTAAAATAGCAAACGGTGGGCTTCTGTACAAATAACTTTTTTGGGGGGTGGTAATTCAGGTTTAGTTTTTCTACTTCTTAGAAAGGACTAATACTACTTATTTTTTACAATCTAATCAAGATGTTGAAGAGTAATGCTGTTTTTTTACACTCAAGATTAAAGAGGAAAAGGTTTCTGTGAATCATAGTTGAAGGACCTTTGTCCTGAACTAAGTTCAATTTGAGGATGTTCTGGTCTTTGTGACTTGGTGTAGTAATGTTTAAACTGCATACCTTTATTGTGAAATTGATGATAATGTATCTTACAACAAGAAAAAGTGTGATATATTATTAGACATTTTCTTCCAGTTTCACGTTGAATAATCTTTGCTTGAACTATTGCCTCTCATAAGTAAAGTCATTTTTAAAATATCATTAATTGTTCCAGGAAAAGATTAAGTCATTTCTTTCAAGCATTTAATCAATATTTCTGGAAAACTATATTTCTTAGTGAGAGAAAGCTCTTTATAGTCAAGAGTAAAGAGTGTTCTTTAACCAGTGAAAATATTTCACCATAAATAACAGACTAAGAATTAATATTTCTAACATTCAAGGAGCTAATCTATATATTTTTTTCCTTCTGTGGATCATTCCCAAAAGCAAATCCTCAAGAATTAGCATGATCCTAATTATATAGATAGGGATATAAGAAGTTTAGTAGATGGGTTTGAAGTTTATTGACATTATTTTCTTCTTTTGTGTGTGTGGAGTCGGCAGCAAATACTCTATTCAAGAGTGAGAAAGAAGGAAAAAGTGTTACAAGTTAAGAGCAAATGATGGCAATGTTGGACTATAAAATCTAAACAGATAAGGAAACAGGTGAGGAACTAAAGAAATGAGCAATAGTCCTAAAAAGTTAGAGTAAGCTATTGAAGTCCTTCTCCAGATGAATGTTAGAATCATTTAGTTTTATTAGCTTTTCACACACAAAAAAACCAAATTACCATAAATTTTGAGACCTAAACACCAACCATCTATTGGGTCAGGTTAGAAGTCTAACAATGAATCTGAGTCCTCTGCTAAGGGTATCACAAGTCCTAAATCAAGTTGTAAGTTGAATTGAATTCTCTGAATGATCTGGGAAAAAATATCTTTTTTTTTTGAGTTGGAGTCTCACTCAGTCGTCCAGACTGGAGTGCAGTGGCGGCTCCCGGCCACCGCAGCCTCGCCTACTGGGCTCCGGCGATCCTTCCGCCTCAGCCTTCCAAGTAGCCGGAATTACAGGTATGCGCTACCACGCCCGGCTGATTTTTTGATTTATTGTAGAGATGAGGTCTCGCTGCCCAGGCGGGTCTCGAACCCGCGGGCTCAGGCAATCCACTCACCTCAGTCTCCCAAAAGTGTGGGATTACAGACTGAGCCACCGAGCCCGGCTAAAAATATACTTCTAAGATCATTCTTGATTCTGACAAAAAACTAAATTGCAATTGTAATACTGAGGTTGTTTCCTTGCTAACTACAGTCAGGGATTACTCTCAGCTCCTAGCGGCTGCCACATCCTTGCTGCACAACTTCCTCAATCTTCAATCTAGCAATGGTAGGTCAAATTCGCCTCATGATTTAAGTCTCCAAATTCCTTTTCTGCAACCAGCTAGTGAAAATTAGGCATTTAAAGGACTTACCTGATTAAGTCAGACACACCCATGAAAATTTTCCTTTTACCATATAATGTAACACAATCATGAGTGAGGTATCTTATCATAACAGCAGATTCAACCTATGTTCATATGAGGGAATTTACATGGTGGAAGATCACTAGGACTGAGGTTTAAGACTCAGCCAACCACACTGGTAAAACTCAACTAAGGTGTTTTTTTGTTTTTTGCTTTTTTTAATGTTATGTTTAATGTGAAAGAATCAATACCTTCCCAACGTAAAAATTTGTATACAGCTCAATTCAGTTTGTTTTCATATGAGTTGCATGTCAGTTTTTATAAATATTGTATTTTAAAGATATTGTTCCTATGATTAATGATTTTTTTCCTTACATTGTCTAATTGATTTATCACTGATTTTTAATGTATTGATCTTCTGTTGAGCCACTTAGACTTCTCACTAGTTCTAACAGTCTATGAGTTCTTCTCTTGGATTTGTTAGGAATATAGTTATGTAGTCTATAGATAATATTTTTTCTCTTCCTTTTTAAAATTTTTTCCTCTTATTTTATTGCATTGACTATGAACTCTGACTACTATTAAGGAAATTAACAGTAATTAGGGGTCACCTTATATTGTACCTTTTAAAATATGAGTGTTTTGAGTATTTTTCTATTAAACATTATATAGAACAAGGTTTATGGCAAATACTCTTTGATAAAAAGTTTTCAGCTGTTGTAGGCATATTTTTACTATATTCAGGGTGGAATTTTAGCAAGTGATAGCTTAGAATGCATAAAGATTATTACATTTTTTACTTACTAGATTAATACAATAATTACAAAAATATATTGTCAAAATCTTAAGCAGTCATTTGTTCCTGAGAAGCTTAACTTAGTTAGCATGTATTTTTCATTTAATACATTTATAAATTTTATTTACTAATATTTTATGTACAATGTTTAGTCTAATATTCATTGGGATTTTACCATAATACTTTGTTTTTTGTTATAATTGTCCTTTCTGTCAATACAGTGCTTCTTAAGAAGATTCCATTTTTCTTTATGGACTGCAACATTTATAAAATGCAAGGTTTTTATAACTAGATGTTTTGGTAGAATCTGGTATAAAACCACACTGGGCAGGTGATGTCTTAACATATTTTTAACTGGCATTTCTATTTCTTTCATGCTTATTTATCTATTGAGATTTCTTTCTTCTTGAATCTATGTCGAATACATATGCACATATACACAAATACACACACATATACTTAGAAATATTTTTTTAGTCTCATTAAAGAAGGACAAAATTATGGACTTTGCAGCAAGTTGGAAAGATTTAGAGTCTATAATACTCAGTGATCTGTTCTAGAAACAAAATACCTAGTACCACCTGTTCCCACTCATAAGTAGACCCTGAACGTTAATCATAATACTGTAAGAAAGGGAATAGCAGTAGTGGGACACTGCCAGAGGAGGGAGAGGGGATGAAAAACATCAATAAGGGTACCTGATCTCAAACCAAGGGAAGTGGGGTCCAATGGGAGGCCCAAACTTTACCTGTACGATGACCTCTTATCTACCTAATACTGAATTGTACCCCACATCTTTAAAATAAAATAAAACAAAAGATTTTATTTTAAAAATAAAATAAAACAAAAGATTTTGTTTTAAAAATAAAATAAAACAAAAGATTTTGTTTTAAAAATAAAATAAAACAAAAGATTTTGTTTTAAAAATAAAATAAAACAAAGATTTTGTTTTAAAAATAAAATAAAACAAAGATTTTGTTTTAAAAATAAAATAAAACAAACATTTTGTTTTAAAAATAAAATAAAACAAACATTTTGTTTTAAAAATAAAATAGAATAAATTGTTTTAAAAATAAAATAGAATAAAGATTTTGTTTTAAAAATAAAATAGAATAAAGATTTTGTTTTTAAAATAAAATAAAGATTTATTTTTAAAAGTAAAATAAAGATTTTATTTTAAAAGTAAAATAAAGATTTTATTTTAAAAGTAAAATAAAATAGTTTGACAACATTAAATGCAATATAATATTTTTAGCAAAATCCATACAGAAAGTAGAGATATCTTTCCTGGAAAAATAGCTTAAATGTAAATTAGATTTCTAATCCACTTTGATTAGCCCATATAATCTAAAGAAACAATGTCAGTATATTCTTATATGAGTTGATAAGTAGTAAAATCCCTAATGTCAATCTTATTTTATTGCAGCTGCCTAATATTTTAGACTAATACTAACATGTATATTTTTAGATAGATTATAATTTTCAAGATTGACTAATGTATGTATGTGTGTGTACATATATAATTGTCTATTGACTGATATTTATTCCAGTGGTAATCTGATTTCCTTGTGGTAATACTGAAGCAGATTTGTCATCTTTAGTTATGTTTTAATGGAAAATGTTTTATGTGTAGTGCCACTGCCAAGATAAGGCATTTAAACTGCTAATTTACAAAGGAAAATGGAAAATTACAAATAAAATATGGAATCTAAAAAAAATCTTATACTAACACAATATAAACTTTTCTCTTATGATTGCATTCTTAATTCTATAGTTTTGAAGCAAAATCTGCCTTTGAATATTGCCCTAAAAGTATTTAATATTATAGAGTTTAAAATGCACAGATGTTTGCTATATAATAACAATAAAGAACAGGACATGAAAAATAAAGAAAATATTTTTCAGTCTAGCCATTCACGTTTTTTAGTTTAAAGTACTATTTATGTTCTTATAAAATGATTTCTTATTCGTAGAATCTCCAGTTATATTCCTTCTCCCAATTCAGTTGCTAGTTTTATACACAGTACTTTAATTTTGCTATTTATCTGTTTCCTAATTTTTTTCTACTTTTGTTGCATTTGTTTTGCTGTGTTTCACAAGCTTCATCAATAGAAAGTACAATTATTTTATTTTCAGCATTTTTGTTTCTCATAAGTATATTTAAGGGTGTAAATTTTTGATACATACTTTCTATCAATATCTAAATTGAATAAATATTTATATTATTTCCTGAACAAGACAATAATTTTACCCTTTAGTTAAAAAGCTAACAGACTGTTTTATCAAGGTAAGCAATTTAGGTTTTGTCATTCTCTTATCTTTCTTTAAAATATTGATATACAGTTCATATTTTTAAAAGTATCTGAGGTCAGGCACAGTGGCTCACACCTATAATCCCAGCACTTTGGGAAACCGAGGTGAGAGAATTGCTTGAGCGCATGGGTTTAAGACCACTCTGGGCAACTTGGTGAGATCTCTTCTCTACAATAAATCAAAAAATTAGCAGGGCATGGTGGCTCATCCCTGTAGTTCCAGCTACTTGGAAGGTTGAGGTGGAAGGATTGTCTGAGTCCACTAGGTCGAGTCTGTGGTGGCTGTGAGCATGCCACTGTACTCTAGCCTGGGCGACAGAGTGAGATTCCAACCCAAAAAAAAAAAAAAAAAAATATATATCTGGGCTCAAAAATAAAATTTACAATTCACAGATCAGAATTGGAACAGAAATACAGTGTGGTAAGGTGGTTGAAACATAGACTTACCATGAGTGCGAAAGCAAGGATGGCAGCAGAATTTTGGTTTGAGTATGCTAATTGGGTTTAAAAACAGTTTTTGTCGAGACAGAATATTTACTAATATTTTATGTACAATGTTTAATCTAATATTCATTGAGATTTTACCACAATAATTTATTTTATGTTGTAATTTTATGTTATCGATAAGGGTACCTGATCTCAAATTCAAGGAAGTGGGGTTCAAAGGGAGGCCCAAACTTTACCTGTACAATGACTACTTATCTACCTAATCTTGAAATGTACCCCACATCTTTACAATAAGATAAAATAAAATAAAATTTTCACTTTTAAAGGGTTTGACAACATTAACTGATGACAATAAATGCAATATAGTATTTTTATTTTTATTTTATTTTATTTTTTGAGTTGGAGTCTCACTCTGTCGCCCAGACTGGATTGCAGTGGCCGCTTCTGGCCACCTCAGCGTCGACCTGCTGGGCTCCGGCGATCCTTCTGCCTCAGCCTTCCAGCAGCCGGAATTACAGGCATGCGCTACCACGTCCGGCTGATTTTTTGATTTATTGTAGAGATGAGGTCTTGCCAAGTTGCCCAGGAGGGTCTCGAACCCACGGGCTCAGGCGATCCACTCACCTCAGCCTCCCAAGGCGTGGGATTACAGGCTGAGCCACCGAGCCTGGCTAATATAGCATTTTTAACAAAATCCATGCACAAAGTAGAAATATCTTTCCAGGTAAAATAGCTTATATGTAAATTAGAAGTGCAAAGACTATTTGCTGGTTAAAACCACTGGTTGAAGTCAGTCATTCTTAAGTCTAAAATTATGGAAGTAGTTTGAAAAGAAAGAAAACTCTTTTTGATTTCCACCTGGTGCTTCAGATATTAACATGAAGCAAGTAGGAAATTGAGAATATTCAGAAACAGCCTTCAGTTAGAAACTGAACTAATAGTTCACCAGGCTTTTTGCAGGGATCTATACCCAATATGAACATGGGAAAGAAGCAACACAATTTGGTTACCTGAGAAACAAAGTGGAGGCAACCAAGATCCTCCAGACAAAGAAAAAATGAGCAAAGAATTGAGGAGAAAAAACAAATAAACACAATACCTTTTAATGAACATAAGCCTGGAAACCAAAATTCTGAAACACTTAGAGAAATAGAGTGCTACATAATATAGCTAATGCAGCCATGTTATTAAATGGATTTAATTTAAATAAATTAATTCTGTGAAACAATCTGAAACACATTCACGTTTTAAATGACAGTAACTTTTTTGGTAAGATAGTCAGCATTAAGTAGAACCAGAAACAAGGTAGTCATAATTATGAAAACCTAATATATGAATGAAAAACCCAACAAATTGGACATTAGCAATGATGAGTTTATTGGGAACCACAGCACAAAATAAAGAGATAAAAATTCATAAGATAAATCAAGAAATATGAAGGACAAAGTATGAATTTCATTGGAGTTCCAGAAAAAATAATGCAGAGAATGAGGTAGAGAAAATATTTGAAGTCATATTAGCTGAATGTTTTTTATTTTTGAAGAAAAGTATTGGTTCTCAGCAAAGTAAGAAAAACAAGACAAAACAAACAAAAACCCCTAAATCTGCATAGGTACACTCCATACTGAAACTAAAGATGTAGAGAAATTTTTAGAGACTCCACAAAAAATAAAAGATTACTTACAAAGGAATATCAACCATACTGTGCAAAATTTCTCATCAGCACTAGTACATGACAAAAGATCACTGTTTTAAATAAATTTTTTTTTTTTTTTTTTTGAGTTGGAGTCTCACTCTGTGGCCCAGACTGGAGTGCAGTGGCCGCTCCCAGCCACCGCAGCCTCGACCTGCTGGGCTCTGGCGATCCTTCCGCCTCAGCCTTCCAAGTAGCCGGAATTACAGGCATGCGCTACCACACCCGGTTGATTTTCTGATTTGTAGTAGAGATGAGGTCTTGCTGCCCAGGTGGATCTTGGGATAGGACACAACTATTTAAAGACATGGACTGCCAATCAACGTGAATTTTAAAGAATCCAACTGCTTGCTGCTAATGGTGGCATACCTAATAACCACTCAGAATGGTTGAAATATGGAGATGGAAAAAGGTATGTCAGGCAAATACTTAATTTCATTGAATTTAAGACACTGTCCATTTTCTATTTTATATAAAATCAAAACAGAAAATTCAGTCAATTAAACTGATATCAATTGCTTTTGCATCTTGGTTTCAGAAGCATTAACCTGTGAAAAAATGTGTCTTAGAATCGTAAAGTACAAAAATCAAAAGAAATTTAGTATGGCAATATTAATGTCACATAACATATCAGTTAGATAAAAAAAGCATTTATCGAGATAAAGAGAAACACTAAAATTAAGGAAAAAACTCATTAAGAAAACATAAGCTTCACACACTCATATGGATTAACGGCAAAGCCCCGAACTATACAAAGCAAGAACTGACTGAATTGCAAGATAATTTGATGCTTTTAAAATCATGGTCAAAAACTTTATAACACCTGTAGCAGAAACTTAAAATCCAACAGGTATAAAATAATTATAAGGATAAAGCACATTTGAACAGCATACTTTAAATAAATACAAACAGAAATTTCCTACCTAATGTTATAATTTTTTATTACATTTCAGACCTTACTTTTATCCAATTTTTTTCTTTTTATCTGAAAATAATTGAAGATTCACAGGAAGTTGCAAGCATAGTACAAAAGGTCTTATGTACCCTCTCTCTAGTTCTCCTTAATGAGATTATCTTACATAACCATAGCACAATATTGAAGCCAGGAAGTTGACACTGGTAGTGTGAGAATGTGAGTGAGTGTGTGTGTGTGTGTGTGTGTGTGTGTGTGTGTGCGCGCGTGTGTGTTTCTTTATCATTTTATCACATTTGTATATTTGTTTAACCATCAATGCAAGCAAGATACAAAACCTTTCATCACCACAAAGGTTTCCCTCATGTTGCCCCTTAATATTTACAGCCACTCCTCTCCATCATCCCTATGCCCTGGCAACCCCTAGTCTGTTCTCCATCTTTATAATTTTATCATTTAGAGTATGTCATGGAAATGAAATCATAGAATATATGATCTTATATGACTGGCTTATTTCAAGCTGCATAATGCCTGAGATGTATCCAAATTGTTGCATGTATAAATTGCTTGTTTCACTTTATTGTTTAGTACCATGGTATGGAGTACCACAGTTTTGTTTAATCATTTACTCACTGAAGGGCATTTTGGTAGTTTCCAGTTTTTGGCAATTAAAAAATAAAGTTGCTGTAGACAATTGTGTAAAGGTTTTTGTATGAACCTAAGTTTTCATTTCTCTGGGATAAATATCCAGGAGTATGATTTCTGGGTACATGGTAAGTGTATGTTTCATTTTTTTTTTTTTAAGTAACTGAATAAGGCTTATCTTTCAAGTTAAGTGTTATTTATTACCTTTTCGAAAGAAATGAGAAGTTTGGTGATTAGCAGCCCAGACTTTGGAAACAAACAGACTTGGAGTGGATTCTGGCCCTGTCATCATCAATCAAAAAACTTGGCAAATTAACCCTGCTATAGTTCTAAGTCATTTCATCTCATGTGTAGATTTCTCTAACTTTTCTTTTTACCAGCTTTGTGGAAGTATAATTGACAGATAAAGATTGTACATGTTTAAGGTGTACAACATGTTTTGATATACATACATATTGTAAAATGAAATAAAATTATAATTCAACAATAAAGATAGTAATCCCCATATTTAGAAACTAAAAAAATACTCTGTTAATATGTCTTAAGGAAAACATTTGCTGTGCATAATACTTTTCTTTACAATTTAAAAATCATTATCATATATTAAAATCTGACTTGATTTCCACACCTGCCCTATAAGATAGGAACCACAGCATAAACAGAGGCTAAAGAGGTAGAATAAAAAACCGAGGGCCTCAGGAGTTCAGTTATAGAGCCTACTTATAACAGTGACCTCTCACTTTCAGTATTGTCTTTTTCCTGCATTTTACAACAGAAAGATTTTTATTGGTGTTTCAGCGGAATCTTTACTGTACCAAACAGTTTTAAGGAGTTGATTTAAGGCTTCCCCAGCTTTGCTGTCAGCAAACTTACTAGCATTAGATTTTTATCATTGGGCCCAAGAATCACATTAAAAAACTATTTCTTCACTGAGGGTACCTGATCTCAAACTTGGCAAAGTGGGAACCAAAGAGAGGCCCAAACTTTACCTGTACGATGATCACATGTATACCTAATCCTGAATTGTACCCCACATCTTTAAAATAAAACTAAAGATAAATACTATTTCTTTATCCAAATACAAGGTAAGAAGGAGAAATGGGAAGAAAACTGATTTTAATATTACCCCACATCTTTAAAATAAAACTAAAGAGAAATACTATTTCTTTATCCAAATACAAGGTAAGAAGGAGAAATGGGAAGAAAACTGATTTTAATATTAAAGACTGTTAAAGTCTTATCGTGTGAGGCTAGAATGTTATCTAAGGCAGAGCTACTAAAACTCTTATATATGAATATAAATCTACATATATAGTTATATAAACAGATAAGTATCTATGAAATTATGTGGCAATGCTGCTGTCGCAGTACATATCAAAATACATGAACAATCATACGTTAGATTGAGCCACCTGGGGTGCAATATAACTTTTTGCCTAAGCTACAGGCAGAACAATCTAGAATAAATGGTTTTTATGTCATGTTGCTTGATCGATGTTTTTGGAAAAATCTATCTTTGCCTGCTGTATTTTAAATTGATGATACACGAAAAGAAGACATAAAGACCCAAACTTGATTAAGTATGTATATGTATTTTATCCACATTCACACACATTTATTTTATGATATTGGTGATAATAGATTTCTTTTTAATGATTAATGGAGTAATGGGTAAGTAATTTGAAAAATAATGCTCTAAATTTTTCATCATATATCGAAATAAAATCTTACTGGATTAAAGAGTTCATTAAAAAAATTAAAGCAGGCTGGGCATGGTGGCTCACTTCTGTAATCCTAGCACTTTAGGAGACTGAGGTGAAAGGATTACTTGAGCCCAAAGGTTCAAGACCAGCCTAGGCAACATAGTAAGACTTTGTCTCTACAAAAAAAAAAAAATTAAAATTAGTTGAACTGAGATGGAAGGATCATCTGGGCCCAAGAGATCGAGGTTGCAGTGATCTGTGATCATACCACTGCACTCCAGCCTGGGTGACAGAGTGAAACTCCATCTCAAAAAAGGAAAGTAATTTTTTGGAGTGAGAATTTTATTTTCTTCTTATACTTTCCTGTATTAAAAAATTCTGCAAACTGTATCTGTTTCTGCATATGCACAAGACATTATACCATATATAAAATTTTATATCTTGCTTTTTCACATAACATTATATTATCAGCAAGTTCCCACAACATTAAATATTTTTACAACATTGATTTTGTTGGTGCAATGACTTTATTTGATCATTCTAGAATTTCTTCCCACACCTGAATTCATCCAGTAGTTTCATTGTTTTTGAAACTCAAAGTTTTTAAATGAACTGCTCACATTCCTTCCCCTGAAATACTTTAAACTCTGCTAGGTGTTGATAGGGGAACATTCCTCAATGCGATAGTTGTAGATGAGTTGCCATCTTGTTTACTGGCAAGTTCTGTCTGGTTCTCTTTCATCTTTATACACATATTACATGCATACATTATCATTTAATTTTAATAATTACAGCATTATTAATTCATTAAAAAACGAATCTACAAGTTATTTCATATCTTGGGATCCAAAGATGGTTCAGGTAATTCTGCTCTTTATGAAGTCCCACTTTAATTCATCGTCTGACCATCAATCAACTTACTTACTTCTTTGAAACCATACACCTGAACCCATTTTTAAGAATCAATAAATCAGAATCTTTGTGTGCAAATGCAGGTATTCATCCATGTCATGCACATACTCATGTGATGCAACTGCTCTTCAAAAGGCAAAAGGGTTACTTTCAGCCTCATTTTCACTAATTTCTCCACATACCTGAGAGCATCAATCTTAGCAATCCTAGTTAGTTCTAAGACAGGCTAACAACAACATGACTGGAAAGAGTACACAACCTCTTAGAGACTATTAGTTGTTTGGACCAAGATGGCATGTGACTAGGACCCAAGATCAGACTCTATCCCAATGCACTTATATGTTGAGCTACAAAATGCTACCTGGGGCACAGCATAACTTTTTGCCTAAGCTACAGGCAGATCAAGGGCTTATGCTAAAAGTTGACTTTACTTCACCTTAATATCCAGAAGTGTCTCCACCTGTTATAGATCTTACAGTTCTAAGAGAAACAAAAGTCCAAGAGACATGGACCCCAACAAGGCATACTTAGAGGAGCAGAGTATTTGCCCCTAAAGCCTAGAGCAAAGCTAGTCTTCGCTATGATCCCAAGGCTGTATGAGGAAGGACCATGCCACAGGAAAGAGCCCAATACAGTTTTCCTTTACCATATGTAATCTGGCCCAATGTTCCAATACATGATTTTGCCAGTGGAAGGACTACCTTTTAAGGATGAGCATCTTAGGCTGTCATATATTTTATTATGTCCAGAAATCTGCTTGTATAAATCAAAACAAAACAAAATGAAACATATTTGTTCTCAGTACTCATGATTATGATTTAGTGACTCTCATCTCAATGTTTTTTGTGTAACAAAATATTCTAGGAGGCTGGGCGTGGTGCCTTAAGCCTGTAATTCCAGCCCTTTGGGAGGTCAAGGCAGGAGGATTGCTTGAGATCAGGAGTTCTAGACCAGTCTGGGAAACACAGTGAGATCCCATCTCTACAAACAAACAAACAAACAAAATAGTTGGGTGTGGTGACATGTACCTATAGTCCCCGCGTCATCTTGAGAGACTGAGGCAAGAGAATTGCTTGAGCCCAGAAATTTGAGGTTACCGTGAGCTATGATTGTGCCTCACACTCTGGCATGGGTGACAGTGCAAGATATTGCCTCTTAAAACAACCACAACCAAAAGGAATCTCTCTGGAGCTTTTTTATAAATAGTTGCTTGGCTTCCATCTCAGACTTCGAGGATGGTTTTGGGGCATCAGTATTTTTTTTAAAGCTTCAAAAATAATACGATTGAGAACCACCATTTAATACTAAACAGATCAGGAAAAATGGTGGAGTGTGGGGAGTGAGGGGAGTGGCAAGCAAGAATAAACTCCAGAACTGCAATCCAGGAAGACCTTGATCTGGCACCAGGTGGTGCTGTGGGCACAACTCTGAGCCTCTTTGCAGTTTCCCCAGCTGATCACGCGGAACCAATCTGCTCCCACAGAGCAGTGGAGTCTCTGCAGAGAAATACACAACTCCGGTCTTTGAGTGTTCCGTATGCATTGAACGAAGGGAGAATGGAGAGGGGAGAGGAAGAAGAGCTCCTTCTTGGAGAGGGTCATAGTCATTTTGGACTGTTAAGGGATGGGTTCAATTATTAGATTGACTGTATAAATTTCGAAAGACAGTGATGGACAATACTGCTGACTCCATTCTAGATGGTTTCCTTTTTATTTAATTTGGTGTTTCCATTAGAATTTAACACCTGAAAGTAGAATAACAAAGCATAATTAAACATGAAATTAGTCATTTCTATATCACTAATCATTTCTAGAACAGGTTAATGGCACGCATATATGCATATATATTATATTTGTATGATTGTTTTCCTCATGATGGTTGTATAATACTTTAAATATTCATACATATAAAAGACATTTACATTGAATATTTCACATCCTTCATGTTAAACTATGTATTTATATCCTAATATGGTCTTGTAACTACAATGACCAACCATCCCGGTTTGTCCTGGGCTGAGAGGTTTCAGTTTTGAAACAAGACAGTCTTGGGAAAACCCCGGTCTGATGATAGGTTACCAAACTTGTAACTCATATGTTCAATTTGGCAACTGTGTTTTTCTGTTATTTCTTCACTTCAGTAGGACTCATTACCTCTTGTTTTTCACTATACTTTTTTTTGAATCAGTAAGTAATATAGAATTTTCCAAAGATTGTGTGGAAGAAATAGCTGGTACAGTTGACAATTCACACTGCTTAACATTTCACCCAGAATATTTTCCTTAGTTATGTCCCTGTTTATCATCTCTTTTAGGCTGCAAACACCTACAGTTTCAATCCCCAATCATCTTACACAGGGAAATGTTGACCTTTCTTAGCTTTTATCTTCAGACTACTTGTAACGACCATCACTACATAATATCATTTTACAATAAGTGAAATTTTGAAGATTTAATTGTTTCTCAGAAAGAAAAGAATCTTCTAGTTTCTAGTATTCAGAGAACCATGGAGCGATACTAATAACAAAAATATTTCTTGTTCAGCTAAGTAGTATGTCCGTATATCTATATCCATCTATCTCCATTATTTCTGCATAGATATATGCAGACAGGTACACACATTAGCATTTTTCAAGTTAGTGCTTTGACAAACAGTTCATACTTTTGTACACAATTCTCAGTGTACACAAGTGACAAACATAAACATTGTGATTCCCAGATGTGATAAGTAGAATTTAAGGGAAATTCCTGCTTTACAAATTGGGTGATGTGACATAAGGATTCTCTCTTTAATCTTGTCAGTTCTACCAAATTCCATCCATGTGCTCTTTCTCATAGCAAATGTTAGTGTGTGAGCATTTTGTTCTCATTTAAGTGTGACTGAACATTCACAATTACTCTCCATCAAGTGGGTAGACTTCTCAGATGATGTGTAAATGATTCACACCACTGTTCAAAGTTCAAGCCAAAGAAAATTGTGAGTGTACACCAAATGTTAGTCAGTGAGTGTTTTTCTTTTAGCAAAGAATGTTGATAATCTTATAATTAATTCCATACAGTAACAATAGGGCAAGTGTTGGCTGAAAAACATTTGATTTTATTGCAAAGGATCGATAGAAATCTTATTTTAAAACAAAACAATCCTTTTTAGAGTGGTGAAGAAAGTATTATCAGGTTGAATAGACAATTAAACTAAAATGGCCCTTAAACTTCCACAATGTTTACTGTTTACTCTTTTCCAATGCTATTTAAGTATCTTTGTCAGTAGCTGCTTATTACTCTTGCTAGGATCAGCAGAATTGGCACAGAAGTGAAAAAAATAAAAGAGATATAGACAAGAATTATGATTTTAAGCAGCGATTGGTGTTCATTGGGGACTTATGCTATTTAATTTAATAGCTACAGTAACTTTAAAAAAAAGACTTAATTGATATTGATATATCATTCACACACCATTACAACCACTTTTTGAAGTATATATTTTCCCTTCTTTTTTAAAGGTTAGAAAACATGATACTCAGACCAACGAATTCATTTCTAAGCCTTGCTTTGGGCCCATATCTGTGTGTTTACAAAGTCTGCAGTCTTTCTACTGTGCCCCAGTGCCTTTGTTGTCATGAGTCCAGGCATTGTTTTTGTCAGGAGTCATGGCAATAGCTGGTAAGACTTTCTATGAAGAGTACAAGAAGGGATATTAGGTCCTAAAACACAACTAGTCAGCAGTCCCTTTTGCTTCTGAGGGAGTGAAGAAATGAGGTTGGAATCTCAAACCATCTGAGTGAGGAGAGAAGATCCCAGAGGGGACTCAGAGTTGGCAACGTTCTTTCTGGATGCACTGGAGTAATCAAAGAACGAGGGACTAGAGGAAGAGAAACAGGCCACTTTGTGTACAGTATTTCATTAACTCCTCACAGCAGCAGGACAAAGAATGTGCAATTATCAGATATTTATAATAATACTTTTTAATTTTATTTTTTTATAGAAGATAGAGTTACAGAATTTTCCAACTTTATACTCAACGGTCTGAACAAGAGACTTCTAACTCCAAAGCCTGTATTTTTTTTCTACTTTACAAAATGCGTTTACATATAAGAACAAAAAGAAAAAAAAACATTGCTGATAGGAGACAGTTATCTCATGATTTTCTGTCTAGTGTTCTATGAAGCAGTACAGCTTTGCAGAGTATAAAGCTTATAAGAAAATAAATACAGAATTAAGCTCAGTCCCCTGGAAAGAGTAGTGCAAATGAGGACTTTATAGGTTTAGCTTTATTAGCTACACCATAAACTTGCCCTGGTCTACCTCTCCTTAATCAGAAGTCGACCTTTTGTAAAACACAACCCAGAAAACTTCTCTTGCATTGAAGGGTGCAGGGAATAAAATGCAGCTTAAGGTTAATAATTACACAGCCAAAGTCATATCCAGCAACTCGTGCAAAATCAAACTTGTTCAGTTACCAAGGACAGGTTTTACAGCTAATTTATCTGCTAGGGTTTGCTACAAACTTCTTTCTATTGCTTAAAGTTAAACTTGGGAATATAACATCTTGGGAATATTTTATGGGAACAGCAGGGATTTGATTTTAAACATTCCTGAAATGGTTTCCACAGTGAAAGTTCTAAAGTCTTGCTCTATGGCCTCATAAATCAGCATATCCAAGCTTTTGTGTGGGAGAAATAACAAAACTGTTTCTGAGGAAAGTTGTGACCCATGTCACAAAACACTATGCAGAGGTAGACTGGTCTTCTGCCCAGGCTACATTTTAGTGACTCATCTCACATTTCACAAGAGAATGTGATTCCCATTCTTAGCTCTGCTGACTGGGTCTTCGAGAGGAAGAGCTGCCCTGGCTCTTAGGATTAGAACATCTCAGTCAGTGTAGATTGAAAAGTAAAAACAGAAACTCAGTTGAGAGGAACTTGTAGGGGGCTTGGCTAGATGAGATGATCTGTCCTGTACTTTCGGTACTTTCACCCAACACATGTATTTGTATTAGAATAAGGAGGCAGATAGCTGCTTAGCTGGGCTTATTGCTCTCCATCCAACAGAATTGCCCTTGGGCAAGGTGACATCAACACACATTAAGAAAGGGTTTTGTGGAAGAAATTTACTGTTGAGCATACTGTCCAAGTAATTGCATGTTCCTCTTCACCTCTCTTTGTTTCTGGTGTTGCTGGTGCTTCTGTTGAGTGGTTTATTTGTATCCTGTGGTCACTGTGAAGCTTGTAACTAATAATGTTTTACCTATTATGGTCACTTTTAGAAAGTGGAAGTGTGGATCCATTCCCAGTAAGTGTACTGGAGCATACATCACAATGAAATTGCTTTTATTCTGGTATTCCCACCGACTTCCTGCAAATTTCGCCATAATTTATTCACTTACTTGTTTTGTTCTTAAACTTTTTTTATGACTGAAGAATAATATATACTTACTTGTTGTTTAAACTCATTGTGTTATTTGAATATTCGTAGGATTTCCTAACTTTTCTAAAGCAAGGAAGGATATGTGCACACGTGTGTGTACACACACATAAAATGAGTATGCGAAATGAACATACTGAAAGGAATTTAAATAAAAAAGACACATATCTATTGATAAATCAATTACATGCTTAAATAAACTAAATACTAAAACATTGCTGATTTATAATGGATATTAATCAGTAGTTTATAATACTCTCTTTAACACTTTTCTCTCTGTGGAATATTCTTTAATCTTTCAAAAGACACCTCACCTGGTTTTTTTGCATGATGACTGTGTATTTCTGCTCTGTGAGGTGAAAGGCAAGATGCTGAAAACAGAAGCAGGACCAGCCTTGGTAGTGGACTTTACTCTCTCTTGCCTTAGTCTTACATCAAATCTAAAGAATCCTCGTTTGGTAAGACGTACACTGGAGCTGGAAACTACTGTATTTCACTGTCATTGAATGCTAGTATTAAGCTTTGTATCACTTTTGCTTTGCAGTCTTAAAATCAAAGCCATTGTTACTTTTTACATTATATAGCATCAGAATTTAAAAGGATCTTAATTATACTCTCACAGCGTTAACAAAAATGGATAAACTATCCTTATATCCTCCTTGTTTCTTATGGAGTTTAGAATCAGGCAATGGCAGTTTGATTCCTAAATTTACCAGTGATGAATCTGCAACCTTAGGCAACTCACTCTCTCTGCAGCTTGGTTTTATCATTTGTAAAATGAGCTCTCTTCATCCAAAAATAATGTTTTTCTTCTTTCTTCGTGACCCCTTGTAATTACAGTCATTTATCTGGGTCTGATACATAAAAGTTTTCAACTGTGTGAACCAGGATCAGCTACATACTTTGCAGTGCTGGTGCAAAAATAAAATATAAGCCCCTTGTTCAAAATATATTAAATATTTAAATATGGCAACAGCAGAGCATTACACCAAGTGGGAATCCTATCAGAGCATGTGTTTTTCTGTATAGGTCACATGCCCATGATGCTGATCCTGCTGTCAACTTGAAAATCTGAGATCAAGGCTGAGGCTTGATACTACTCTCCAGCAACAAATTCAGGGCATGGTTTCCAATTTCACTTCCTCTGGAAGAGGAAGTCTGACCCATAGGTAGGAAGCATACTGTAGCGTTCAAAACTTTGTCTCCAGCATCCAGTGTTCCTAAATTCACCCACTGGCTCCGCTATTTAGTAGCTGTATAATCTTGGGTATATCATGTCCCTAAGCTGCTATTTCCTTTCCTTTAAAATGAGTATGAGAGAACAAACTTTCTAGAATTGTTGCAAGCAATAAATGAGAAAATCCATGCATGATACCAGGAGTGTAGTAAGCTCCAAGTAAATAAATAATAGCTCTATGATTGTTATTTTTATTTTATTTTTTACAAGACTCAAGATATTCCTTTTGGGTATCTATTCAGAGTCCTTTGCACTTTTTCTTCCAGACTGAGGTTTCTGGGAATATTCTTTAGCTACCTCATTAAGCTGCATGTAAAACAGTTTCTGACCTATTGTCTTTCTGTTCCTGATTTGAGCTCACCAATATGATGTTATGTTGCACAATTATTATAATTTTCCTGAACTTCAGTTCTGCCAGTGATGGAAGGGTAATAAGATACAAAGACGTGATATATATTTTGGCATGCTATTAACAAGATGCTGTGTTGATGCAATGTTTTGAGCGTCCAGATTTGGAGGCATCATAGATAGCAATGTGCATTACTAATGCTGCTTAATGCACCAGTGTTTCTGCTGCCCTCCCTGGAGAATCTCCTGAAGCAATTTACTTTGGGGAAAAGTCACTGCTGATATTTGCCCTGTCAGGCTGTGGTCTTTTAAGTATTTGGTCAGAATAATCAGAGGTAACACTAAAAGTTTTTAGTTGCTGGCACCAATCAGAATGTGCCATTAGACCATCAGAAGGTGTCCTAGGGATAAGATCTAGTAACCCCCCACACACACACATTAATGTGCATTAAAATCATACCAGGTGAGTATCATCAGCAGATGATAGTTCCTTTGTCAGACTTTTGTACAAGTTTCTCAGGACTTTTATACCAGTTGCATTTATAAGGTAATGCAATATTATTTGGGTGGGTTTGGCATTTGGGGTGAAGGAAAGTCTATTTGTCTAACAGATGCTCTTCTAACATTCTAGTATTTACTGTCATCTATGAGTTGCAGTTACACAGACTTATTTTTAATATAACATAGGTCAGCAGTTTTTTTTTTTGAGAAACTTGCCCATGGTAGGTCTTTCTGCCATGAATCTTCCTTTTTCTTCCTCTTCTCACTAATAAACTCTCTTTTAACATTTTGAAAAAATATATAGACAGTGTAGGCCAAGGGTTAAATACAGTTCAAACCATGGGAAGAGTTAGATACAGTACAGAGAAATTCATGGAGATCCCAGAAGTCTGAGGTATGCAAGGACTAATAGGAAAATGCTTTGAACCTGCCAGTTGGCAAACAATAGAAGCTTTCACTATGTAATTACTACCATAAAAGCTTCAAAGAACATATTTTAAAGGAATAATTATCTTAAATTGCATTACTTCCCTGGTTACTTATTTGCAAACATCATACCCCACCCTATCACATATCTCCACAAAACAATCTTCTGGGATCTTGTGCTGAGTTGAACGCTGTGTACATTTTTTTTTTCCCAGTTGCTGAAAGCCTAGTTTAAACAGTAAAATAAAGAATGGGCAAAACTTTGTGTGTTCTTTAAGAAAAAAAATTGGCTCATGCAAAAATCAGATTGTTTTGTAAAAGGCATATTGAAAAGACCGTGTTCCAAATTAAATGAATACTAGACTCCACTCTTCCAATTTACTTATTCAAACAAAGACTGACTCATACTTTAGACAAAGGTAAAAAAAAAAAAATCTTGTTTTGGAAAGCTATTGAGTATGGAGTTTAAGTGGAAGAAAACACAGAAAAGTGATGAATGTAGCCAGCACCATTTGCACCTATGTAAACAAGCAGTGCCCTCGGCAGGGAGGCATCTTTGTCCTTCTGTCCTTCCAGTCAAGGACTTATTTTTTTATACTGCTCCTCCCTGGATTCGTAGGAAAAAAAAGAATCCAGATTTAGGATGTAGTACTGTGAAGGTTGGGTGTGTGTGTGTTATGTGTGTGTGTGCAGAAAGATTGGGAGAGGGAGGTTTTGTTGGAGGCTAGTGAGAGCTACCAGAGAAAACTTGGCCAGGGAAGGAGCTTACTGGAATGGCTTTCCGAATGGGGTTCTCAGCATGCACCCTCCAAATCCACAGCATTCACGTCGTTTGGCAATTTTGTTAGAAACACCCACTATTTTGCACGACCCCAGACCTTCTGTATCAGAAACACTGAGGTGAGTAGAATGGGCCGTGTTTGATGAAACCCTGTAGTTGATCCTGGTACTGCTGTGGTTTAGAACAACTGCCTGGAAGGACAGCTCTACTTGAGTGACTGCAGGACAGAACTAATCCACAAAGAATCACAGTTAGCCTTTGTTTCAGAGGTCAAAGCAGCATCAGGTACCTTTCTGATTGTGATTTGGTTATAAATATTTTTTACATCAAGGGTTATTTGCCTTAAAATAATCCTGGGTATAAATTACTTATTTTGGTCTTTTCCCCACAAGAAATGAAAGAGTTTAGGGAGACTTCTAAGTTGGGCTTTTATTTAAGATGTACTGTATCTTTTTGAAAATATTTTTTTCCATGTAAACATTTTTCTCTCATTTTAATTTGATTTGTTAAATTTTGTGAGGGACTTGATCTCAGTTTTCCTACCTCAAAGTTTTGGCTACCTATGCTATGCTAAAAACTTTTAATTTTGGACATTAAATTCGGTAAAATCAACCACAGAATTCTGAAAGTCTGCCAGGAAACTTGAGGTCTCAGTGCAATTTGCATGTTGCATATTTAAATATTTTACCCAATCTTTCAATGCAGTTTCTCCCATCAGAGGAAAAAAACTGCTGTAGCAATGATTCATTTTTTTTTAAGTAAACCACCTTATGAGATAATTTTTGCATTTGTTTATCATGCTCATTTTTCCCACTTTTCTTTTCTTTCCTTTTTTTCCTCTTCTCTCCTTTCTGTCTTATTTTTTATATATTCAGAAAAAACTTTTGATTTCTTTAAAAAATTATAATAAACTACTTTGAAAAAAGTAATTTGAAAAATAATGTAACAAAGTAAAAAGAATAAAAAGTAAAGGTGTGGTCAACACACAAAGACCACGGAGTAAGGTTTTTCTGGGTCAGTCACTCACTTGCTATTTGACCTTGTGAGTGAATTATGTCCCATTGTTGACACTCTGAAAGTCAGGTTTAAAAGATTTATTTTCCAATGTTGTCATGGGACAAAGAGGACTAATATATGCAAAGAAGACTGAGTCTCAGCAATGAGAAATCTTCCATTAGTGTGTGCTCATGCTTTTAGTTGTAACATATTTATTTCCATAATTGTATCATACTCCATTATATTAAAATGCCACAATTTATTTATCCATTTATATGGCAAAGGATATTTTGGTTGATTTCAATTTTTTGTAAATGTAATATAATGAACATTCATGTAGCTCTCTTTTGATGCACAAAGGCAAAGTTTTTACTAGAACGAATAACTGGGATTGGATTGTAATTGCAAGCATCTTACCTTGATGATGGCAGATTGATTTCCAAGTGGTTGTACCAGTTGACACTTCCACTAGAATCATATAAAATTTCTTTTTACTTGGCAATTTTGTCAGCAATTGGTGTTGCCAGACTTCAACTTTTTTGCAAATTTGGTGAATGGTAATTGTGTTTCATATGGTTTAATTTGGAATTTTTCTAATTATCAATGAAATTGAGCATATTTTAATATACTTAGGGGTCAATTGTGTACTCTCTTTTATTATTTTGAAAAATGTGTGACCAGATCCTTTTTAAAAAAAATTTTATGAGGTTGTTTTTATTTTGTTTATTGATCTATGGAAGTATTTGATATATTTTTGAATCTAATTATTCTTCTTTTTCAGTCATAAACAATAAAAATAAATTCTCCCAGTTTTTGTATTGTGCTTTTGCTTATTGTAATTGATGTTCTTTGATATACAGGACTTCTCATTTTAATTTGTGGTTTTTTATGGTTTACATTTTGCATGTATGTATACCTTGTTTAAGAAACTCTCTACTTTCTAGAAAGCATAAAGACAATCTCTTAGATTCTTTTCAAATTTTAAAGGTTTTATTTTCACCTTTAGGTTTTTAAATCTCTTGGAATTTTGTGTATAAAATGATATAGTTATTAATGTAATTTTTTTCAGCATGACCAACCAGTGGTATCATCCCTGGTTAATAAATAATCCATTGTTTCCACACAGTTCTGCATGGTCATCTCTATCAAATATCAAGCTTTTATGTGAGGGTGGGTCTGTTTCTGGATTCTCTATTCTGTGTTCGTTGTCTATTTCTATCCCAATTTCATGTTGTCTAATTTAGCACATATTTATGATAAATGCTGATATCTTGTAGGTAGTACATGTTGCTCCCATCATATTCTTCTTCTGAATTATCTTGAATATTAGCCCTTTGCTTTTCTCTATACATATTAAAATTGCTTAAGAAGTTATTGTTTTATATATTATTAAACACAATATGTTTCAAAACAACGTACTTCAAAACAACATACTGTATGTGATATGTTTTTTCTCAATTAAAAAATAAAATTTAAATATAAAAAGAAGTAACACACACAGACACACCGTGTATGTATATATGTGTGTATATATATGTATGTATGTGTGTGTATATATTTATGTATATATGTGTGTGTGTGTGTGTGTGTGTGTGTGTGTGTATGTGTGTGTATTTATCTTGGAACTGTATTCAATGTATAGAGGAACTTAGAGGAGAATGTCTAGGTTTGTGATATTTAGTCTTCCAGTCACCAAACAGGGAATGCTTATTTATTGAAGTTTCAACTTACTTATTAGAATTACTTTCGTGGGATTTTCAATAATTTTGGGGGGGAAGGATAAGTAATACATTTACAGGTTTACCTGCTGGTATTAATTCAGAATTTTAGCATGTTTTATTGGAGTATTAATCCATTCTATGGCATCTCCTTCAGCATCTTACAGAAGTAGAAGACCTATAGAGTATTTTTGCATGTGTTTTTTTTATACAGCATACAGATGTATGGTCTCTTTATGTTTGTTTTCTCTGCCAACCTAGATATACATGTTTACAAATGATACATGTCTATTTTCTTTGCAGGTGGAAAAATGTTAATCAGTGAAAGAACCTATTTTTGGTCAGGAAGAATTTCACAAAGTAGGTCTGAAGAGAATTTGATTGACATGGAAGCTGGAAACCTCCCCCAAAATTGCAATATCACAGGTACTGGAATTTATAACTGCTGTAATTTGTCCATGTTAGTATATCAGATCTGTTATTAGTAATAATTGAAGATCTACCTGTGAAAAATGATTCAGAAGATTAAAAAATTATAATATTCATGTTATCATAGAAATAGCTACATAGAAATACTATACATAGAAATAGGTACACATTATCACATAAAAGATGTACAAAATAAAATAGCACATCCAACAGATTATAATAAATATTATAAAGAGGAAAAATTTGCTAATAAATGAATGGTGTATGCAATAATTCTAAAAAATAAATTTTGGGGCAAAAGAGATCTCTAGGGGTTGGTTAGCATAAGACATTTTCATGGAACATAAAAGAATTGAACTGATCCTCAGTGAAAAGTAAGTTTTCTGAGAATTAAGGGTAACTGGATTAAAGAAAACTATAAAAGTAAGAGAAATACCACTTTTATTTTTCAAAATGTATCTTCTAATTTTAATATATAACACTTAAAACTCATTTCAATTGAAATAACAGTTTTATATTTATTAAAGTCTGATAGTTTACTTAAATTATTTTTTTCAATAGAAATTCTGATAATATGATCGGGCATTCAACCAGTCTCTAAAACAGCACCAGCTTTGAAAAGTGCATAGAATCTTTACAATTATTTACTAAGAAATGACCAAGTGTGAGTTGCTCTAAACACAAACAAATGGCTTCAATATTTTGGGATATATAGAAATTCTTATATTAGAAATGTGACTATTTCAATGTGCTATTAATTCTAAAAATATTCATTTTCCAACGTAATAATGTTTCTAGATCTAGTGAGAAAGTCATTCTCTGCAAAAAGTTGTTCTCTGAAAAAGTTTAATGAATTCCTTCAATCAATAATTTCATTCATGGTCTAATTTTTAAATGTTCATTTTATGAAGGTTCACTTTTTATGAAAAAATTTCAATGTTAGAATTATTCATTACAAAGTTATAGACTTATGTAAGAGATTAATGATGGCTGTCTGTATATTGTTTTAAAAATTATTTTTGCTTTTAGATGTATTTTATATTTTCTATATGTTAAAAATTTTCTGGAAAGAAAAACATTAAATTAATATTCTGGATGTAATGAGACCAACTAATCAATGTGTAGAAAAATATGGATAATTAAGTAACTGAATTATTTTGTTTGTTCAGAGATTCGATTTTGTGAATGAAATATAAAATAATAAAGCATAAGCACAGGTTGGTCTGGGTCATCTTCAAGAAAATGTGTTAAATATATTGTTGTCAAGTGTCAAGCACTTAGTTGTTTAGTGTATAAATTATCTCTTAAGTTAAAATTTAGTCCTGAATTTTTAAGACTTGGAAAAAATTAATCTTGGTTATATCCTAGAATGCCACCTTATTTTTGTTTTGTTTTGTTTTTCTTTAAATAATAAGAATGCCAAGACCCAGACTTGCTTCACAATTGGCCTGATGCTTTCGCCCTTCGTGGTAATAATACTTCTAAAGTTACAAATCCATTCTGGAATGAACTGTCTGCTTCTAACCCATTTTTGGATGACATAACTCAGCTAAGAAGTAATGAAAAGAGACAGAATATTTCCATCTTGAAGGAAGATCCTTTTCTTTTTTTAAGAGAAGTCGAAAATGGAAATTCTTTTGATTCTTCTGGTGATGAACTTGATGTTCATCAATTACTCAGGAAGTCTTCCTCTAGAAAATCTGGAAGATCAAAAAGTGTTTCAGAACTTCTGGACATTTTAGATGACACAGCACATGCCCATCAGAGTATGCATAAGTCTGGTCAGATTCTAATACAAGACTTAGAATGGCTTAAAGATGACCGGGAGGCTTATAAAATGGCTTGGTTAAGTCAACGCCAACTGGCCCGCTCTTGCCTGGATCTGAATACGATTAATCAGAGCCCTGGATGGGTGCAAACACAAGTTGCGGATATCACCATAGTTTGTAAATTAAACCACCAAGGAGGGTCAGTACAATTACCTGGATCAGATATCACTGTTCATGTGCCCCAAGGTCATGTAGCTGTGGGAGAAATTCAAGAGGTGTCTTTAAGAGCTTTCGTTAATCCTCCAAAAATGCTTAACCATAATCTTTCATGCACTGTAAGCCCACTGTTGGAGATCATGTTAGGCAACCTCAATACTATGAATGCCATCTTGCTGGAGATGAAAATTGGGGCTGAAGTGAGAAAGGATCCTTTCAGCCAGGTCATGACGGAAATGGTTTGTTTACACAGCTTGAATAAAGAAGGCCCTTTCAGAGTGTTAAGCAACTCCTATATTTAAAAAGACACCATCCAAGTCAAGCTCATGGACTTGAGTCAAGTTATGTATCTAGTGGTGGCTGCCCAAGCAAAAGCTGTTCAATCACCAGCTACAACCATTTGGGATTATATCCACAAAACCACCTCAGTTGGAATTTATGGACCCAAATATATCCACCCTAGTTTTACTGCTATCTTTACAGTTTGTGGACACAGTTACATGCCAGGAAGGCTGACAATCTCTGATATTAAGAAGGGTGAAGAAAAGACATCTCCAGTCGTATTTCAGCTCTGGGGAAAGCATTCATTTTTACTTGAAAAGCCACGAGATTTAAGTATTTCTGTTTTTTCATGTGATCCTGATTTTGAAGTAAAGGCAGGAGAAAGGAAAGAAATTAAACAAAAGCAGCTGGAAGCAGGCGAAGTGGTTCATCAACCATTTTTATTTTCTTTAGCTGACCACAGAGAAACACACTCATTTGCTTTTTGTGTTCAGGTGCAATCTCCCAACGGGAAATCAGTTGCACAGTTCTCTATCACTACTCCTGATCCAGCCCCAAACCTAAAAAGGCTCTCAAATCTGCCAGGTTGTTTGCAGAAGAAGGAAATCAAGTCTGCTCCTTTATTACCAGAAGTACTTGTCAAATATCCCACATTTCAAGATAAAACATTGAACTTAAGTAACTATGGGGTAACTCTGAAGACAGTACTAAGACAAAGCAAGATTGATTACTTACTTGAATATTTCAAAGGGGACACGATAGCTCTTCTTGGAGATGGCAAGGTAAAAGCCATTGGGCAGTCTAAAGTGAAAGAATGGTATGTGGGAATCCTCAGAGGTAAGATTGGACTTGTGCACTGCAAAAATGTCAAGATAATTTCAAAGGAGCAAGTAATGTCTATGACAGATAGTGTCTTCACAACTAGGAACCTTCTTGAACAAATTGCCTTGCCTTTTAAAAAACTAACTTATATCTACTCAGTTGTGTTAACCTTGGTGTCAGAAAAAGTTTATGACTGGAAAGTGTTAGCTGATGTCCTTGGTTACTCGCATCTGGCACTAGAAGATTTTGATCAAATGCGAGCAGAAAAAGAATCAGAAAAAGTTTCTTATGTTGTAAAGAAGTTAAAGGAAGATTGCCACGCAGATAGAAATACAAGGAAGTTTCTTTATGAACTTATTGTGGTGAGTACTTCTTCATCATCATAATTTATTTACCACAGAGAACTTTATTAACTTGACAATATATATGTATATACAAATATGTATAACCTAATGTACGAAAGGAGAAATTTTTAAAAACTAAGCAGTCTTAAACACACTGAAGCCACTAGCAAATATAGAGCATTTTCACATAATCATGTAATTGGTTTCTTAAATTTGAGATTCAATTGGGATTTTCCCAGAAAATATGTTCCTGATAATCATCTTTTAAAGAGAATTAATGTTTCTATTTATGCTGTGTCTAACAGTTAAGAGATTTTTTCTTTTCTCCTCTCAAATATTTAGACAACTCTTAAATTATTGGAGAAGCTTCATAACATGGATGCAAATAAGAGCGAACTAAACAAAACTAATTTGGCCATTTCTAAATGTCAACTTCTCCATTTCTTTTTAAAAATGGGTCATCAATATTCTTTACATTAGCAATTTAATATCCTTCTTATACATGCAATGTATCACAACCCAAACAATGATATTGGTACTTCTTACCTTAATCCTCATGTTTTAGGGCAGGCGCTGCGGCTCAGCCTATAATCCCAGCACTTTGGGAGGCTGAGGTGAGAGGGTTGCCTGAGTGTGGTGGTTTGAGACCAGCCAAGTCAACTTGGTGACACCTTGTCTCTACAATAAAATTACAAAAATTAGCTGGGCATGATGGCTTGCACCTGTAGTTCCAGCTACTTGAAAGGCTGAGGCAGAAGGATCACCTGAACCCAGCAGATCGAGGCTGCAGTGGCAACAAGAGTGAGACTCCAATTAAAAAAAAAAAATCCTCATGCTTTAATAGAATTCTCAGAGTTAAATTTTTTTCGGCATGGTATTTGACCCAGTGGAAGGCTCAGTGGACAGTTATAAAGAACTGTTTTGCCTTTAAAATAGAATTTCAATAATTTTTGAAAGTAAAATAATTGAGAGCATATTTCTAAAAATGGTTAAAATGTGATTGTATAAATAATAATGAAAGTAAATACTTCTCTAGTACTTTCTATGTGCTTGACTCTATGTCAAACACTCTATACACATTATCTCATTTAATTATTATAACAACTCCAGAGGGTAAGTATAGTTGGGTATCTCCATGTTACATATGGAAGAAACTAAGACTTAGATGGTTAGATGGTTTGCCCAAGGTTTCAGAGTTGGTTATTGTTAGGGATGGAATTTGAAATTTTTTTGGTTCCAAAATCATACTTACAACCACTATGACTTCTTGAAACAAAGTTGGGTGTGTATAAAAATGTTTGTGTAAGTACTGTATGTGTGCTTCTGTGTGTATTAAATAGCATCATAACTGTGGAAGACTAGTGCCCTATAGAACGTGAGTGAGATTAGACAGGCAGGTGCGTACAAAGGAGGAGCAAAGTTTTAATCTAGATGCAACAGAAGTAGAAAACATTTGGAGGGAAAACTTAATTGTGATATGAACACGAATTTATATAATCATGATATTATTATATCTCCCTCAATTTTTTTATGAATCTACAATGATATAGAGAGTGTTACAATGTAAAACTCTAATATCCACTGCTAAGTGAATGGTTTTGTTATGGTGTGCCCAGTTCTCACTTAACCTGGGTCATGCAGTCATTGGAGGGTGAATGTTAGAAGCTGCTCCACCTGGTGGAGGTTGCACTTCCCTTTTGCAGTGGCTCATGACCTCTCATAGCTCATGTTCAGTATCCACCTTCAAAGGCCTGAATTGGAAAATTGCTTTCTTTTACTCTTTTAGTGGCCTACAAATTACATTGACCAAATGGTCTGAAAGTTGAAACCTGGCTGTACCTGCACTTTGGGGGTTATGGTAATTAAGAGTATCTTGAGTGGCTAACTAGGCAACTTGGTGGCGAGCCTTTTCAAGGGGGGAGCCCCCAAAGGAGCCCCATGGTGTGTACTGTGTCTCAGAGGAGCCTTCAGGATTTCTGTATGAAGAAGCTTCTGGCTATCTGACTGGAATGCGATAGAGTGAACGGTATAGAGTTTTCTTTTAAAACTTTCTTTGCATAGTAAGTGTACAATTTTTTCTTGGATTGTATATTAATTTGGAATGGCAGGAAGAGAGCTGATAAAGCTGAAAGGGATTGTAATGTCTTAATCCTTTAGTCATCTCTAGACACTGAGACTGACTGTCTTTATATACTTGACACCTGACACTCTCTCAAGCACTTCAGCATCTGTTTCAATTTTCATACTGATAAGGGATTAGACCAGGTGGAATTACCACCCTAGTCATTTAAAAAATTATTAAATAGAGATATTGTGTGATGCTTCAAATGTCCTATTCTTTGTGGAGCTGGATTTTAAATTCAGTTTTAGGACTCCAAGGGCAGCTATCTTTTCCCTAAAATAAGAAATTGGAATATTAAGTGGTAAACACACTCCACAGTTTACCAAAAGCACCTACAGGAGCCTGTTGGCTCAGTATTGCTTCTCACTGGGGCCCTCACTCCTCAGTGTAAACCTATGTTGCAGTATAGTCTATGTACAAAAACCATGGGTAGTCCTTCTAACTGTACATGTCCATGAGAACGAGCACCCTATGGACTTTAATAGCTGTCTTCCTTGGTCATTCATTTTTACTTGCTTAATATTGGCATATAGATCTTATATGTGCCATTAAATAATGAGGGTCTACCAAACATGTTTACAGTAGGCCGCTTATCTGTGGTTTCACTTATGGTTTCAGTTACCCTCTGTCAACTATTGTTGGCAAATAGGTGAGTACAGTACAATAAGATATTTTGAGAAAGAGAAAAACAGACAACATCCACATAATTTTTATTACTGTCTATTGTGATTGTTCTGTTTTTCTGTTGTTGTTAATCTCTTACTGTGCCTTGTTTATGCATTAAACTTTATCATAGGTATTTAGGTAAGGGAAAAGAAATAGTGGACATGAGGCTCAGTACTATATATGGTTTCAGGCATCCACTAGGGGTCTTAGCATAGCCCCCACCCTCGCAGACAAGGGTGGGGGCTATGCTTTTTGCTTATTTGGACAGAGATGAAATATAGATAGAGATAATGCCATATTTTAAAATTTTAAATTAACTTTATTTTTTAAAATTATAAATTTTAATAAATAAAAAAATAAAATAATACTAATTTTTAATAAATAAGTTATTACAAATTTTTAAATAGCAAGGCAAAACAGAAACTTGTTGACTTGTTTGAAACATGCAAGATGAGTGGCAAAGCTCAGATGTCTAATAAAGGAAGAAAGAAAGAGTTTGGTGGCTTTCCATTTTGCACTGTAGAAGACTAAGTGTTTTATCTTTAACAACTTGTGGTTTATATTTAACACAATTATATTGGTGATAAGGGGTATTATTTTAGATTTATAAATATCAATTGCTTTGTTTAAAGTTGAAGGAGTGTCTTATTTTTTATGCAATAGGCATGATCCTGGCAAGTTCTAAATCACATTTTGGTGAAAAATAGAATATTTACCATCATCAGTTTGTTCATTGTTTAGAGAATTCTGTAGCCAATTCTCTGGTAAAACAAAGCACTATTTTTTGTGAATAAATAGTCAACCCTGGAGTGATAAATTATACACTGCTGGAACCCCAGAGTATCTTTGAAAGTGTGTAGTTCAACTTCCTCCTTTGACAAATAAAGATATTAAGATACATCTTAAATAAATGTATACTTAAGGTCCTAGTCACTGAGTTTGACTTGAATCTCCCCTAATTCTGATTTAGTTATGTCCACCATGGTTTGCTTGTTGCATTTGCTTAAAAGTGAACTCATCGTTTGAGTTTTAGAAAATTCAATAATATGTGTAGTGATGAAAGCACCTCTGTTTTTAGGATATATAATGAAAAACCTAATTTAAAGAAAAAAGCCTAACATTATCTGCTGCTTATGATGTGTGATTGTTGCTGCAGGCTCTGCTGAAGATGGACTGCCAAGGGTTAGTAGCACATCTCATCCAAGAGGCTGCTATTCTGACTTCAGCTGTCAAGCTTGGAAAAGGCTGGAGGGAACTAGCTGAAAAGTTAGTGCGACTCACAAAGCAACAAATGGAGGCATATGAAATTCCTCACCGAGGAAACACTGGAGATGTTGCTGCTGAGGTAAGATTTTGTTTGCCTAACTTAATAGTGAAAAATTGCAGACCAAGTAAAACAAATGTAAATCACACCTGTACATAGTCATGAATTCATTGCAGGGAGTATCCAGGAAGATCCAATAACAGAAATCCTTGCCCTAGGAACCCATTAATACTGTCTGAAAGAAACACTTCTTCTTCTTCTTTTTTTTTTTGAGTTGGAGTCTCACTCTGTCGCCCAAACTGGAGTGCAGTGGCCGCTCATGGCCACCACAGCCTTGACTCACTGGTCTCCAGCGATCCTTCCGCCTCAGCCTTCCGAGAAGCTGGAACTATAGATGCATGCTACCACGCTTGGCATTTTTGATTTATTGTAGAGATGAGGGCTTGCCAAGTTGCCCAGCTGGGTCTCGAACCCACAGGCTCAGGCAATCCACTCACCTCGGCCTCCCAAAGTGCTGGGATTACAGAGTGAGTCACCAAGCCCAGCCATAACACTTATTATTCCTAAAAGACATTGAGAACCGCTGGGTGTGGTGGTTTAAGCTTGTAATCCCAGCACTTTGGGAGGCCGAGGCAAGAGGATTACCTGATCTCAGGGGTTTGAAACCAGCCTGGGCAACTTGATGAGATGCCATCTCTACAATAAATCAAAAAATTAGCTGGAAATGGTAGCACACGCGTGTAGTTCCATCTACTTGAAAGGCTGAGGTGGAAGGATCGCCTGAGCCCAGCAAGTTGAGGCTGCGGTAGCTGTAAGTGTACCACTGCACTCCAGCCTATGTGACAGAGTGATACTCCATCTAAAAAAAAAGACATTGAGAACCTTTAAATACTGATGTTTCTTCTATTGGATTTCATATGAGCACAGCCTTTGATCAATGAATTGATTAAATTGGATCAATAAATGGGAGGGCTATAAGATCTTGAGGCATAGAACAGGTACATTTTGAAAGGAGGAGATAGGACTAAGTCAGGACAAGGGAGGAAGATATCGTAATAAATATTATCAGCCTCAGGCATAGAGTTAGTAATTTGTGATAATTAATGCTGGATGACAAAGGCATTAAGAAAAAGGATGTGTGGAGTTATTGGTAATGAGAGAAAGAAAGATACCTAAGAATTTCATTATCTCCTTCATAATTCTGCATACGGTAAGAACAGTAGACATCAAATGCAAAATGATGACACTTAGTACAAAGTAAATATTTACCATGCAAATATTGTTTTTATCAACATTAAAACAAATGTATGCTGCTCAGCATAAGTTAGATAAATATTTGTTCCAGATTACCATAAAGAAATGTGAGTCAATTTTTACTGAATTAAATAAAAGCAATCCAAGAATGAGCACATATAAAACATCCTGTATCCTTCTCTCCCATGAATGTAAGCATTTTGAAGTTATAAAAAATATTCTCTTTTGTCATTTGTTTCTCGGTATAGAGCTATTATTTTTTGGAGAAAATTGTCATACTTTGAAGCAACTCTTCCAGCTGGGTGAGCAGGACAAAACAATTTTTGCATGAAAAGTAACGAGTCAAATCAAGCCAGCTGAATCCCAGCAGCTGCAGTGGAATTGTCAGCAGGTGATTTCTGACTTCCTGGAGCCTGGCCCTTCAGCAAGGACTTCTAGAAAAAAAACTCTTTAGCCAGGAGCAACCAGGGACTGAGGGCATGTTTCCTCTTCATAGACTACATTTATCTCCTAAATTTCCAACCTAAATACCTAGTATAGTATCAGGTGCGGTACACAGAATGGACTCCAGTGCTTACGGAATGAACTGCAAGATGGGAAATGCTTAAGGAGGAAGAAAGAACATATTATGAGGGATATGCTGTTCTGATTCTGATGTTTCATTAACTGATTAAAAATTGTCTAATTGAAAGCAGGACTGCCTTCTTCTTTTCTTAAGGCTTTGCCTTTGAAAGAGTTTTGTAGAGAGTTATTTATCAGAGAATTATTTATCCTGTCAGCCTCCTTAAGCATCTGGCTTCTCTCTAATTGTGGTTGTTTATAGTTTAATCTTCCCCCAGATCTTGATGAAGGACGGCAAATTGTCTGCTTTTCCATTATTTACTTTTGCACAGACCAAATCATCAGTGACTAAGTCGTTGCCCGAGGCTGATTCATACACAGAAAGGAAAGCCCCATAGGTATCTTTCTGTGGGCTGTAGTTCAACTTAATTGTGATTAATATTAATAGTAATCATTCCATCCATGTTATTAAATACTTAGAAAAATACAATGGCCTGAAGTCATTCCAAATAATTTACAACAATCTTTACCTATGAGGCCACTTAGCCAATGGGTGGGTATATGCTAATTTCCATCCCCCTAAAGAATAGCTGTGCATTTTTTCCTCTTTGGAAGAAGATGATTGTTAAATATGATACAAATCAAGTAGTTGATTTCAGAACACACTGATATTGGTTCTGGTAGCAGGTGCAGAGGGAGAGAGGTGCATTTGGCTAGGGAGAGAACCAGGTCTGGCAGTTCCTGTGTGCTTTTTGTTTCCTGCATCTCATCTCCTCGGAGGACACCCTCTCCCCAAATTGCCCTCTATGTGTGCCAACACCTATAGTCCAGCTCTTCCACTCACTTTCTCTCCTTTTCAGCTTCCTTCTCTTCTTTTTGTTCTATTTGAATTGTAACTGACAGTTATCTACCACTTACACTGTGCCAGGAACTGTTCTGAGAATATTACACAAATTGACTTATTTAATCCTTTCAACAAAAACTTGCAGGGCAGATGCTCATATTATCTAAGATATAGAGAGGAGGGAGAGGTAACTTGCTTACGTGTAAGACCTAGAATCTCATCAAACCAAGTTTGGAGCAGAGACCATTGACTTTGAGGTCCATGCACTTGAACCATTACACTCTGCCCACCACTCCAAGATGGTGGCCAAGTCACAGAGCAAGGAAGTGTGATCAGGGATAAGGGATTCAAGAAACTCATTTCATTTTTCAATTTGTCTTCTTTTCAAGCCATGTTATGATATGGCCAGATTTGCCTCAATATCTTTATCAAGTCTCAAACTGATTAGTGAATGAAGAATATTAATAATATATTTGACAGATTTTAAAAAATATCTTAGCCATTTCTTATTTTTCTCTAAAAAGGAGAAAAAGCTCCCTATAGAGACTTCTGAGAATGTCGCTTTTTAAATCAACTATATCCTCAAGTTAAATTTGAAGAACTTTTCTAATGATATTGTAATTGCTACATTAAGAACAAAAAAACAACAACTCTAAAGCTTGGAATCTGATTATAAGCAAAATACATCTTTGTGAGTATATCTTTTGAAAAAAATAAACTTATGCTCTACCAAGTGAAAATTTATTTCTTGAAAAGGGAATCAATAACATATTAGAAATATAGCCCATTTAAAAAAAAGTTGTATCTTATAAGAGGAGCTGCTGGGGATTAAAGGCTAAGATATTTACAGGTTGGAGGGGAGAGTTTATCTTGGTTATTGGGAGGTGTGGTTGGGTGCGTAAGTTGGGAGAATTGCTGGAGTCCAGCTCTAGGAGAGAGTCAGGGCTTGAGACGAGGAATGGGGAAGCAGTGAAAAAGAAAAGACGAACATGACAGGAATCCTCTTCCTGGGGAGAGCTCAAGACTCTGCCAATTTTTATTCAATTATTACAAGCTTACATAGTTTTTTACTGACCCCCCTCACCCACAAAATGTTACACATTAAATGTTTACATCATGTTTTTTCTTTTGTTTATGGGGAAGTTGACCTTTACAAGTTTCATTTTGTTCCTTCCTGCTACCAGTGATGTAACAAAATACCAGCTGCCAAGAATTTATCAGCCACATCCTGTGACCTCTAGGTCAACTGAATCTCTTCCCTTCGCTATTCTATTTCTTTTCTCTTACTAATCTATTTTCTTAATTCTACCCTTGTATATATTTTTAGCAGCAATATATTGACTTGTTTTTTCTTTTATATAACCACTCTTATCTTACCCACCACAAATTCTTAATACTCTATTTTTTAAAAAATTTAACTTTCTTAATTCTAATTCCCTTATCTATATTACTTGCTATTTTCTTATCACCTATTTTACATTTTATATTTCTAAACAAAACATGTCTAAATCTACACTTATATATGAAATTAATCTTACTTTTAATCCTAAATGTATTTAATTTTAAACCTACATTAAGTATGTAAAATTTTAAGTTTACCTTAAAACTTAATTATTTCCTATTCCTTCTATTACTTATATTTAACTGAACATTTATCTTTTTAATTATAGTTGTTATTATTTAATTCTAATCTTTACTTTAATTTTAACCCTCTTTCTAATTAAACTATAATATTTCTTAAATCAAAAGGCATGTCTGTGACTTGTTTTTCCTGAAAACACCTGTTTTTGGAGATACTCTGTCTCAGTTTCTCACTTCCTCATCAATCACAACTGTCAATGTTGTTACTTATAAAGGATATGAGGAAGTACTTGTTTTTCCTTTTTAGCTAAAGGTTGCAAAATTTGCATTCCCTTGTCCCTTCAGGGGGGAAATTTTTTGCTGTTGAGCCCTTTTTACATTTCTATACATAGATTTACCACTAATTCCAAATCCTTGCATATTCTAAGGGGCACCTTTTTTGCTTCAATCTCACCTCCATTATGCCTATGTATAATTTTTGCTGTCAAATGCCATCATCCATTTGCACATCTATTATCTCAATTAAAGAGGGAATATTCTCAAGCCTATGCATGCAATCCTTCAAAGTTAGGGAAGGTCCATCAACAGGATTCATGGGGCTTTGCCTCCGTCATGGCCGCATTTTACTGGGGCCTTGCTCCCAGCCGGCGTTTTTCCTATGTTCAGGTCCCTTTTATCTTACTTTTACTAGTGATTGTGGCTCCTGGCAGAGAATCTTGAGTGACAACTAGATCTTAGAGGTTAAGGTTCTTGGCTGGATTTCTGTTCCAGCCTTACCATCTGTTTGCCCTAAAACTTTAGACAAATCACTTGACCTTTCTGGGAATCTATATATTTGTTTTGTAAAGTGAGGAGACTAATACTACTTACTTATTGAATGTTTGGGAGATGCTGTGAGATAACATATATAAAATATTTGAAAAATGCTTTGCATATTATAATCATTAAATGCATATTTACTATTTTGATGAAGAGTAAGAGAAAGAGGTGTACTTGGCAACTGTGTAAAATTGAGTGTTTCTAGAAAAGGGAATACAATGTAGTGTTTTTTAGTAATACAGCTGAGAGTGTCTATAGAAAAATGTAAGGAAAAAGTTAGTAATGATTTCAAGGCTTCTCCTCTGAAAAATTGAGAAAAAAGTCTTGGCTGATCAACTTTTTATTATGGGTTTAGCAACGTTCAATTTTCCACGGAATATATCTCTTGCAAAAGGGAAAAGAAATGTCCTTGACTATTATGATTTTCTGACTTACGTGGCAACTTCTGAATTCTGTTTACAGGTTTGTTGAATTTTCCAGTTCTATATCTGGGCTTGGTTCAGTTCTAATCTTGGTACTAAGTTCTGTTTGCTGTTCTTTTGTAGTGAGAAACACATTGACAGTTTCTTAAAGAAGGGAAAATTACTATATGAAAATCCTTCTACTAGTGGTAAAGTGTATAGCGTGATTTCTCAAATCTTCATCATTTGACAACAGATCTGGCACAGTGATATTATTTATCTTGCTATAATCTACTTCATACAATTCTGTAGTTGTTGCTACAAACTTTATTTTCAAAAAGATACTCCATTTTTGGAAATGGTGGAAAAAAGAAAACAAAGATAGCACAGTGATATTCTTGGGGTAACACATTGCATTCCTATGATCCTTGATTTTGATTTTACATTTTTTCTCTCAAACTTTATCATTATGGAACATAAGCAGTAATGAATTTCAGGGAAGCAAAGTTCAGCTAAGTATGAGACCTAAGTCAGCATTTATTACAATTGCTTAAAATGATATATATGTGTGGCAATACTTTAGTAAAATGACCCTGGATTTATAGCCAGAATTTGTACTAGAATTCTTTCCCTGGATAATTGACTGTGATTTCAGTACTTTACTTCAAATTCAACCACAATTAGCGTTAATTGAGCACCTAGTATGTACCGGAAACTTTTACATCCATTATTTTATGTAATTAGCAATGCTTTTATGGCATTGGGCACACTACTTTTCTCCTCTATTTGCTGGAAAGGAAAGTAAGAGCTCAGAGAAAGTTTATATCTTACCTAAGATCCAGGAGATAGCAAGTCAAGAGTCTAGATTTAAACCCAAGATGTGTGCCTTTAAACAGAGGTCTTGCCACTATATCTTCCCTCATTTGTCTTAATATTTACATTGAAAAATTGAACTGGCTCTGGTTTCTTCAAATGTTAATGTTAAGTTCTCTCCACTAATGTATCTTTGTGGTGGAGGCAAGAGGGACATTGATGAGAAGACTAGTAAGAATGCCTTGACCAGCAGGTTTGCCTGCCATGCTAGACTGTTGTAAGATTCACTAGCAAGGAATGGGTCCTCTATCTTCCTCTGGTCCACACTCAACCCCTGAAATCTCAAGTGGTTATTCTCACACCAAATCCACTAACTAGATCTAAGATAACATAAACCTGGAAGAGATCTTGGCAGTCTGCAACTCATTTCCAGATTTTAGAGGACTTAACTTTCCCATACAGACTTTTTCAAGAGAATCTTATGTCAAGTTTTAACCAAGCAGCATCTTCTTTAGGTGAAAATAGAGACCTTGTGATATGTTAGCCTCCCTTCTTTTCTGGAGATAACGGCAATCTTATCTTCAACCATATTTATGAACTTACTAATTACAGGTGATGTAAGACTTACCTGAATATTGTGAACAAAGAACAGAAGATAGAACACATGTAACCATTATTAACAAGGCAAACTTGCCTAATCATTTTTTGGCTAACTGTACTTAAGTTGAAATGTTGCTCCTATTATTTTATGAGGAAAGTAGGTGGATTATTGATGCTTTAATGTGGCAAAATGTAATTATCCAAAGGTAGTTAAAACCAATTGCATTCTTTATGTTATTCCTATTTTATGAGCTAAAAAGCCATAGCTTGCTATGTTCAAATCTGAATTGTTTTTATTAATGCTACATTTCATTATCTAGTATATTATCTGATGAGTATTATTGCTTCTGGGAACAAGCATTCTAAATTTAGAAAACTATATATATATTCTCTATTCCTATTTCATGTATTTTGGCATTCCACTTAGAACTTTTTTATTGCTCCATTACTTTTTACTTTGTCCTCTAATACTGAGAAGACAATCTAAAGAAAAGATATACTCTTCCCACACAAATGCTGGGACTTTGGAAAAAGGCCTAACTTGGTAGGTGAAATATTTACTGATGCTGTTGCCCTTTATGTAAAGAGACAAAGAATATGGATGAGACATGGACAACTCTGTGCTTTTATCAACCTCATGCTTTCTATTTGAGGATGAGCCCAAAACTTCATGAGGTTGACATTAAAAAGTCCATGAATAGAGGTGTGCGAATGCAACCTGTGTATGAAATATTTGTGATAGAAATGAGAAGGCTGAGAGGCTTTGTTTTGTGGTTAGAAATAATTCAACAAAAACAAACCCTCAGAACATGCTATCCTTTAGATCTGTCGAAGAATAAGTGCAGAGTTTCTGCATATCTTTCCTTAATCATGACATCAAGCAAGAGAGGAGGAATTATTTTTAAACACTGAATAGATATAAGATAACGAAAACCTGGATGAGAACTTGGCTGGCTGCAACTCATTTCCAGCTTTCAGACGACTTAATTTAGGTCAGCCTAGAAAATTATTTATTCTACTCATTTTATTCCTTCCAACATTTCCAGAGAAGATGATCTCACTTTCTTTGTAATTGATTACAAAATGAAGACTTTTTTGTGACTCTTTGGGGGTATGTTTTTCTGGATATAACTTTATAGAGTCTATTGTTAGTTAATGTACACCAATTACCTCTTGTATCTTCCTTTGATAATATATATGCTCTTTGTGAGAAAACCAAAATGAAGTTTGATAATAAGAAATGCTGAAGAAATAAAAGTGGATTTGAGGACTTGATCCCAAATATCATATATCTGTTCCACAAAGGACAAAACAACTGATTAGACTATTTAGTGTACTGATGACAGCCGGACTATCATCAGTCTTTGTGGAGGCAAAAGCTAATATAGAAAAAGTTACATTAACTGCAAGCAGTAGATATTTGCTTTCTAAAGGAAAAGAGTTCCTGACACGTAATATTTTGTATCAGTGGATCAAATAACTATTGATTTTCACTTCTGTTATCATGTCTTCTCAATATCTAATGATACTTGCCCTTCTAATTATGTATCCCAACTCCATAATGATTTTTAACAACTTTCTGCATTTATGTTTCCGCTGAAAGAAGGCAACATTTCTTCTTAGATGTTTTATGTATACTGTCTCTTTAATCCTCATTAACCCTAAATTCTTTATCCGGCAAAATTAGGATTCAAACCCAAGTCTCCTTTTCATTGTGGAGTATTACTTTTTTAAAGACTTTTTTCCCTTTTAAAAGTTCCTCTTTTTTTCTACTTCTTCTTCTGTTTCTATCTCTTTTCCTTCAACACTAAACTTTGAAATTTGCATCATTTGTTCTGTGTCTTTCACTTCTTTGATGCCGCCTCATATCTGTAGTATGCCTGCTACAACTCTCTTGCCTGCTCCTACTCTTAACTGCCTTTTCCCAGTTACCAAAGACCTGCTAATTGATAAAAGCCTGGCTTTTCTAATTAGTTGATAAAAGCCTGATTTTTCTAAATTTTATTTTTATTTCTTTTCTTTTCAAGTCAGGATCTCACTCTGTCACTCGGTCTGGAGTACAGTGACATGATCATGATTCTCCGCAGCCTCAACCTCCTGGGCTCAGGCAAACTTCCTGCCTCAGTCTCCTAAGTAGCTGGAACTACAAGCCAGCACCACCACGCCCAACTAATGCTATTTTTTCATAGGAATGAGGTCCTGCCTAGGCTAGTCACAAGCTCTTGGGCTCAAGCTATCCTCCTGCCTCAGCCTCCCAAAGTACTGGAATTACAGGTATGAGCTACTGCACCCAGTCCTAAGTTATTGGTCATATTTCCACATCACAGTTTTTTTGAACTGTCCTGTTCTGTATCTGGTCCTGGTTCAGTTCTAGCTTTGACACTTTTTTTTTAGTTGGATCTCACTCCGTGACCCAGGCTGGAGTGCAGTAGCATGCTCACGGCCACCCCAACATCGACAGAGCCTGCTGGGCTCCTGCGATCCTTCAGCCTTTCATGTAGCCGGAACTACAGCCATGTGCTCCCACACCTGGCTAAATTTTTTATTTATTGTAGAGACAGAGTCTTATCCTGTTGCCCAGGCTGGTCTCAAATCCACAGGCTCAAGCAATCCTCTCACCTTGACCTCGCAGAGTGCTGGGATTACAGGCTTGAGCCTTGGTACTTAATTCTTTTCTTTGATGTTCTTTTGCAGTGAGAAATATATTGACAGTTTCTTAAAGAAAGGAAAAGTACTATATGAGAATTCATCTACTAGTGGTCAAGTACGTAGAATGACTTCTCAAATCTTCATTTTTGAACTAGAGCTCTGGCGCAGTGATATTTATCTCACCATAATCAACTTTGTACAGTTCTATAGCTGCTGCTACATCTTATGGGTATATGTTATTGGTAGTGGGAGGGTAACAGAAAAGAGAAGTCGTCAGTAGCCTGCTGGCAAATGTTGAACAACCCTAACCTTCCAAGGGGGGAAACCCCATATGTCTAGCTTTTACTAACTGTCATGATGCAAAGACCCCTAACCTAGATGATTTTAACCTACCGCTGTGATGTCACTGAACGCGAAGGTGGGAGAAAATATGAACAGTCATCTCTGGGAGGCTTGTGTGAGCTGGCTTTGCAAGCCACCGCATGTCCTTTTTGGATGCTATTTTTTCTTGGCTTTTGCCACATGAAGCACCTGTTTCATTTTCTATTACTCTTACTCCAGTGTTTGTGCAAGTATCTATCTCCCTTTTAAGTTATAAACTTCTAAAAGCAAGAAGGCATGCCATAGTCATTATTTTATTCCTTGTAACAACATTATTTGTAGTGGTAGATACTCAGTAATTCTTGATTTAATAAGTGAAATAATTAATGGACAATGATGTATTTTGAATATTTTAATTGTATTTGTGTCACAATAGTGTTTATCAGACAATAGATTTAATTTGCTGCATTGAGAAACAGAAATTGGATGTAAAATATACTCATATTTTAGCACAAATTATTAAGTTTATCAGTGCCCCATTGTTTTCAGCCCAATGCTTCTGTACCCATTTCTTGCAGATTGTGATTTAGACTCCAGGAATCTCAAATCGGTTTAGGGCAATATTTCTCTTTACATTTTAGACTAATTCAGGTGACTCTTGGGAAGTCTATACACTTTCAGAAGTCTTAATTAGGGTCCAGGACTCAGCAATCTATCCAAATTTCTCTGACTTGCAAGAGCTGGCTATACAGCTCTTGATCAGTACAAATTGCCAAATGTGAGGCAGTTTGTGGCTCTTGGCCTAAGTGTGTGAGTAAACGTATCGTTAGAATTTTCCTGAAGCTATAGTTTCTAATTTCTGCATCACCTGGGTGTATTTCCTTTTCCTAAGAGCACTGAGAAGCTGCTTCATGGTTGAGTGTGCCGCAGGCCTTTTCTATACATAGCAATTCACAGTGCTGTGGCAAGACAGACGATACAGAGCTTTTCTAATCAGGAAAGCCAGTGGGGCCATTTCGGTTGCTTCTGACTATAAAGTTACTTGAATCTGCAGAGTAGTGAACAACCCTGAAATCTTCCATTTTTAATTCTTGAAATATATCTGTTTTTTGCAAAACTTTATGCTAATCTACTACACAAATCTCCTTGTTACCAAAATGCTCTAAGTTGCTGCTATCATAAAATACATTCAAATACATCTTTTATCAGACTCAGTCATTAAGAGACTAAAAACAGTCTTAGAAGGCTTTAGTCATAAACACCACAATTTTAAACAATACCTGACAAATAGGAAAACAGTGTACCAGTTAGTTGAGCATGGGGGACTTTTAAGTGAAAGCAAGATAGAATATTGGTCCCAGAGCTTTTACAGTCACTCAGGGTATACCCACTATACACAAATCTACTTGTTTAGCAATTTTTTTGCAACTGAACAGCAACAACCAAGGTAAAGTCTGACAAAAAGATTTTGTTATTATGCCTCAAATCATATTCCATCGTTGAGCTGCTAGTGGCAATCTGTACTTTGAGAGGTTTTGTTTCAATGTAGGTCTTCAGAAATGTAGAGGATGCCTCATTTAAATTCTATCAGTGATAGAGATCAAGTTATGAATCTTGATGGTGAGGGTACAGCTTATATTTTAAAATCTGGGATAATTTCTGTTGCTACATCATCCACATTGATGTATATGATATACAGATATCAAATAATTTTGGTAACTATCTTTCACTCTCTACCCTGTAGAATTGAGCTTTGTCAAGAGAGATGAGAATAGGAGCATTCATAGCTCCCAGAAATGCCAATTTGGACAAATAACATCAAGTTATCCTTTGAGCCCTCTATGTGGATTGAGTCAAAACATAATGAAACTCCTTACTTAGGTCTTTAATTCTTTTGACTTCAAACTTAGACTGTATGAGTATATTGGAAGAGGGTGAAAATTATATCCGAAGGCACTATGTCATGTGATATTACTGTTAATGGAGGTTCTATTTTGAAAGGACAATTCTGCATAATATTTAGCTCAGAGTCTGTGTTCCTACATTTTGCAAATGATAGAATCACAACTGAATTAGTTTACTGAACCCAAAAAAGAAGTTAATAATAAAGCTTACAACCCAAATAATCAAGATATAAGTACATGATTCATTTTGTGGTTTTCCTAGAGAAAATTTATTATAAGCTGTATGTCTGTGTGTATTTTACAATTTGTCTTATTTGGTCTGCCTTTGTCTCTATTCTCTCTGAGCCTAGTTGCCTTGGTTACCATTACATACAGGCTTGTATGTGAAGCTTCTCTTTGACGTACATTTATTTCTATGGAAACAATGACATCATTGGTATGAACAGGTGCTTAGGGAAAGCAAAATGAAGAAGCATTGAATATTGATTTTTAGGGGGCCAAAAATATATCATTCAAGTAATATTTTAAAGTAGAGAGGTATATTTTTTATTTCATTTTGACTTGATCATGAAACTACAGTTTTGCTTGTTTATTATAGACTTGCTTGAATAAAATCACTTAAAGTGCTAAACATACTGTATAGCTCTTTATTGTGATATGTGGTGTCATAAATTTCATCATAGATAGGCATAACAATAAAGAACATTACTTTAACCTTAAAAGTCTCTTGGAGGGTGAAACGTTTTTCTTTATGTGTTATCATCAAAAAATTATGCGAGAAATTTTATATTCGCATAAAGGCAATGAGCAATGTATGGTTGATGAATCAACAAAAATTAAAGCCCCTACTTGTAGTCATTGTTTTAAAAATCTCTAGTTTTAAAAATACAGAGATATGCAGAGAACTGATAGTTATTAAAACGTCTTTTCTATGGCATTAAATAACTTCATGTATAATTGGTATTCTATTTTTTAAAAGTCATATGAGGCTTTTACATCTTTTTTTAACATCTATTTTTCTCTCTGCTTTACTTCCACACTATTTCAGTCTGATTTTTTTTCTTTATAGATGATGTGGAAACCTGCCTATGATTTTCTTTATACTTGGAGCGCTCACTATGGAAATAGCTACAGAGACGTGTTACAAGACCTTCAATCAGCTCTGGACAGAATGAAAAACCCTGTGACCAAAGAGTGGCGAGACTTAACTGGAGCTTTAATACTAGTACACTCTTTAGAGGTTTTGAGAGTTGCTGCATTCTCCGCTTTTGAGGAAGTATAGAAATAAACGATATGTTTTTGATGGAAGGGAAAATCGTAGAGGGAGAATGAGGTGTGTGTGTGTGTGTGTGTGTGTGTGTGTGTGTGTGTGTGTGTGTGTGTTTGTGAGAGAAGAGAGAGAGACAGAAATCTCCAGAAGTATTGTGCTATTTTTCTTCATGTTTTTCTGATGAAACACGGCCTAACATGATATTAAAAATGGGTTTTTACCATTAAACATGTATTTTTGTGTATGTTTTAGATGCAAACATCAGGCTGCTTTGTTCTTTAGGAAGGAAAGAAAAGCCCTCTCTCTTTGAAAGTTACTTTTAACTTCTTCAGTCAAAACAAATGACTGTTTGATAATTACATCACACAGATACCTGAATACTTTAAAGGCTTTCAACATGAATATCTGAATTTTACCAGGAGACCAGTAGGGAGAGAGGAAAAACAAAAACACACTCTGCAGCTTTCTACACCTTGTCTCTTTTATTCTTCAGTGGAGCTTGCCAGTATTACCCCCATTTTTCATGTGGAGAAACTGAGGACTGGAAAGAATGCCTGAGGCTATACAGTCAGAGTAAAGTAGACTTTCTGTTTGAAAAACTGTTTTTTTCTTTCTTTAAAAAAATCATGCCATATAGTCGAATAGGTTTTTTTTTGAGTTGGAGTCTCACTCTGTTGCCCAGACTGGAGTGCAGTGGCCGGAGCCTCGACCTGCTGGGCTCTAGCAATCCTTCTGCCTCGGACTTCCAAGTAGCTGGAACTGCAGAGGCACACGACCACGCCCGACTAATCTTTGATTTGTTGTAGAGATGAGGTTTTGCCAAGTTGCCCAGGCGGGTCTCGAACCCGTGGGCTCAGGCTATCCACTCACCTCAGCCTCCCAAAGTGCGGGATTACAGGTTGAGCCACCGAGCCCGGCTTTCACATAGTCGAATAGTAAAAAATAAAAATGAAAGTTAAATAGGAAAACAGTGGCTATTTCATTTTAATTGATACTTGCTCTTCTTTTTCATCGTCTCTTGAAGGACTGCCAGAGGGAAAAATGACATCAGAAATCTGTTGTCTGCATGCAGGGACTTCATGTTTTCGTCAGTGTCCTTTAGTATCTTGGGGCCTAGCTAATCCTGCCTAACTTGGGTTTTTCTTTGGGATCACAATGCAAGAAGCTCTTTAGCTTTCAGGGATTTTTAATAGCAAGAGTTATTAAAAACAATCACCAGAAACCTGATTTGTCACTGTTGATATGGCAGTCTTAACCACCAAAAATGCTGAATCATTGAACATGTCCACCCAAGTGTGTGTGTGTGTGTGTGTGTGTGTGTGTGTGTGTGTGTGTGTGTACACTAGGGTGTTTTATAAAGTTTTTAGAAGACAAAAATTATATATGAACCTAAGGCCAGAGTAAATACTAGCAGCTGGCAGAGTTCACAAAGAGATGCCCTGTGCTTACTCATCTGTTCAATCCTCTGATTGCCTGCCAGGGTGTATGTGCCTATTTGGACAGGGATCCACCTACTGTCATTCAGTGCACAGATAGAGCATATGTGCTATTCTGTGGCTGGCACATAGGTGTTTGAGGCTAATAATGGAAAAAAGCAACACGATCCCTGATTTTAGTGCTGCCAAGTAATAGATCATTTAAAAAACAACGTCATTAAATATACACGGGCTTCTACAATGACAGCTGAAATGGAAGGGTCAGGATGTTACTAGAATAGACATCAAGGGACCACCATAGGAAACTAGCAGAGAAGGGTAATCAGGTAAATTTATCCTGAGAAATAAACAGTGAGTCTAGAGAAGGATTCAGCATTATCTCTGGTCTGGGGAAAATGTAAGAGGTGGTACCACTAAGCACTGGATGAGGGAGCAGGAGGGAACTTAGGAGGTGCAAGGAGCAGGGGAAGGAGTGAAAGGAGGAAGGGAAAGAGATGCAGGAGGCAAGAGATGAGAGGGGATTGAGCAGGAGGAGGCACATTAGGCCCATTATGACAGCGAGAATTTAGAAAGGAAAGACACACCCTCGAAGTAGTGTAGATAAGCTGAATAAGGATTTCGTTTCAGGAACCTGAATAAAACATGTCCATTTGGCTAAAAAGTAAAAGCAGAATCTTTTTAGAGCTTTTAATACACCCACCCTGGGGCATTTGGTATGCTGGCGGTGGTAATTTGAATTGGGGTTTAAGAACAATCTTTAGGGCTTTCAATATTTATATTTGATGATAAGAGAACACAGTCTGACCAAGGACCTATTACACACATTCAAGGATAGAATTTATTTTAACTGAAAATAAATTCCGGCAGGGGGGAAAAAAAACCCACAATTTTTACTTTCAGAATATACTCGTTTTTAGTGGTGATTTTGCTTTCTTTTAGAACATTCTTGGAACCTTATTAACATGTCAACAAACCAGAGAATTTTGGGAAGGGATAGTGAGGAATTAATAACTGTTTTTTTCTAGATTCTAAGACCCAAGAAAACAGAGATCTTGCTAGCTGATTAGTGTAGTAAGTTTAAATAAATCATTTCAGGTTTACCTTGCATCATGTATTGTGATTGAAGTTGGGAATTTTAAAGAGTTTAAAAATGAATAACATGACCTTTGTAATTTAAGGATGAAACAATGGTTTAAATATTAATACACAGAAAGATATTTTATAATCTTATAACAAATCTTTTCAGGGGAATTTTAAGCCCATATCCAAGCATTCTATTCTTATAAATACATTCAAATATTTTTATTAAATTGTTTCTACTTTTCTGAACTTTATACTTTTCTTGCTCTAATGGATTTTCATAATCAGAAAAGATTAACAGTAATTATAAATTGTGTTTAATTTCTGAGAGTAAGTCAATGAAATTAATAAGACATTTCCCATCGTTGACATCACTAAAAGCATCAAACCCTATTAATCTAAAACATCTTCAAGCATTTCAAACATGGAAAATGCTTAGATGGCTCTTTCTGTTCCTCAGGCTTTTTGTCTAATGACGCATGAATTAGAATAAGATATGAGTTCCGTGCCCAACCTGAAACATCATATTTTTTTCTATGTAAGCCACAGCTCCTCTACTTCCTTATGTGAAACAATTAAGGGGGTGTATTCAATACTGTGCCAAGTGCTCAAATCAATAATGGATATAGCACAATTTCATGTCCTGTAATGTAGAAAATGATTTGTGAAGTTTTGAGTTTGGAGATGGAACTTGGTTTCTGAAAAGAACAGACTGCCAAATTGGTGAATGTCACTGGGCTGAGAAATGTTGCTGCTAGTAAACAGCTTTGAATATATGGTATGTACATATCGTAGAGAACATGCATTCAAAATTGCACAAAGCTATAATTGGAAGTTTCAAGACTTAAATTTTCATACTGTGCTATTGTAAATTAAGTTTTCTGTAATTTGTTCTTGTGTCTAAAGAGGATTTGAGGTAATATAAAAAAGAACGGTAAAAAATTCCCTGGAGGCTTTTAAAAATTAGCATAGATCTTTTGTCTTCTTACAGTTACATATGTCCTTCCCCTCTCCACTATATGATGAGATAAACCCATTGTGCTGTCATAGGGTTTAGTAAGAATGAAGTTTCAAAGAACATATTAAGGCAGCAAGCGAGATTGTGTCATTCAAAAACATTTCTCAGAATAAAATGACATGTTGAAGGCCGATTTCTTGCATACGTATTACTGGTCCATGACACAAAATACAAAATGGCCACATAAACATAAGAAAATTGAATTTTGTACATATCTAGCTGCTAATATGTATCTGTTATTCAGCACCAAGATTTCACTGAATGTTGTAGAACTGTGTGGCTTTTGCCTATATGTTTTATACTGATTTTCTAGTTACTTATCCAGAGAATTTTAAGTCTAATAAATATTTTTGAAATTTTGAATAATAGTGTTAGCTTATATATGAGGGAGTAGAGATGGAGAGATTAGCTCTGGATAATAATGATTAATGCCAAAGGAGAAAATTCCAGACTAAGCACTGCTTCTGTTGTCATAATGAGTACAGCACAAATGACTTCCTCTCCAAGACACTAGCCCAGGAGATGAGAGCTGTGGCTTCTAATCTTTGATCATTATTCTCTATGAGACTGTGGACCTGTCACTCAGCCTCCTTGGACTTCTGTTTTCTCATCAGTAAAATGAGGATCCTGAACCAAGGAACCTCTAATTTTCCCCCTAGGTTTAAATGTCTATGAATGTATGATGAAAAGAATATATTATTGTGTTTTTGTTTATTCATTTTGCTATGAGGGAGGAGAAGTGAATTAACAGTAACAATTTGAATACCAATTACCCACATTAAAATAATGTACCCAATGAGAGGCAGAGGACATGGAGCACGCATGTATGGCACACTAAGCACTTTACAGATATCTCATTTACTCTTTACATAACCTTATGAAATTAATTATGTAACATGCACAGTAGTGAATAGTTGGGAATCATCAACTATTTAAAATTAACTAGAGTATGATGATTGAACACTGAGTTAGAAGGTCAGCGACAGTTTTACTAGGAGCTACTCAAAGCACACTGTCAGTCTTATTGTCAAAACCTTTGATCAGGCAATCGTGAGAGCAGAGGTTCTCGGACTTCAGAAGCAGCAGAATCACCTGCCAGGCTTTGGAGTAGACTGCTGGCCTCCGCCACCAGAATTTCTCATTCAGTGAGTCTGGGGCAGGGCTTGATAACTTGCGCTTCTGGTACGTTCCCAGGGGATGCAGATGTTGCTGATCCAGGGATCCCACTTTGAGAAGTACTGTAGTAAAATTTCCTTCATCTCTATAGAAGCAAAAGAATCTTTATTAAGTTCTCCAAATTTACTTTAAGATAAATAGTATTTTATGTCATTTTATTGGAGAGATTGTTTGCAAAATTGTTACAAAGAACCAAAAGTCACTTTGTATAACAGCTCCACTTTATTTATATAAACTTTTTCATAATAAGTTAATAAGCATCTGAAAAATAATTTTGATTGCAAAACTAATTAAAATAATTAAGATTTAAGTGTTTCATTTAAAATATAAATATATTTGAATCAGAATAGGTTAATAATAATTTGGAACATTTATTCCGTTTTATTTTTATTTTTTTGAGTTGAGGTCTTACTGTTACCCAGGTTGGAGTGCATTGGCACGCTTATGGCCACCACAGCCTTGATGGGCTGGGCTCAGGCGATCCTTCCACTTCATCCTTTCAAGTAACTGGAACTACAGACTTGCATCACCATGCCCAGCTAATTTTTTTTATTTATTGTAGAGACGAGGTCTTGCCATGTTGCCCAGGCTGGTCTTGAACTAGTTGACTCAGGCAATCCTCTTGCATCTGCCTCCTAAAATGCTGGGATTACAGGTGTGAGCCACTGCACCTGGATCAGTATAATTTCAAATAATTTTGCAAAATATATATATGTTGCACTTGTTTCTGTAAGATATCTTTGGAGAAGCCGGGCTCGGTGGCTCAGCCTGTAATCCCGCGCCTTTGGGAAAATGAGGTGAGTGGATTGCCTGAGCCCGCGGGTTCGAGACGCGCCTGGGCAGCGAGACCTCATCTCTACAATAAATCAAAAATTCAGCCGGGCGTGGTAGCGCGTGCCTGTAATTCCAGCTACTTGTAAGGCTGAGGCGGAAAGATCACCGAAGCCCAGCAGGTCGTGGCTGCAGGGGCCGGCAGCGGCCACTGCACTCCAGTCTGGGCGACAGAGTGAGACTCCGACTCAACAACAACATCAAAAAGATATCTTTGGAGAAAGCTCTGTTTTTACCAGCTTACTATTTCTTGAAATTTGTGCTGAATTAATTTTTCCCCATTAAAAAATGCTTTTAAGCCGGGCTCGGTGGCTCAGCCTGTAATCCCGCGCTTTGGGAGGCCGAGGTGAGTGGATTGCCTGAGCCCGAGGGTTCGAGACCGGCCTGGGCAACGTGGCGAAACCTCATCGCTACAATAAATGAAAAAAATCAGCCGGGCGTGGTAGCGCGCTCCTGTAATTCCGGCTACTCGGAAGGCTGAGGCCGAAGGATCGCCAGAGCCCAGCAGGTCGAGGCTGCGGTGGCCGGGAGCGGCCACTGCACTCCAGTCCGGGCGACCGGGTGAGACTTCAACTCAAAAGAAAAAAAAAATGCTTTTAACCAATATGACCAATACAAATATTTATGTGCTTTAATTTCACTGTGAAATTACCAAACGTTAATAGGGTGATCAGATGTTCTCTTTCCAACGAGCATTCCACTTTTAAAAAAGATGGTTACTGAGAACGGGTGATAAACTGAACCACCTCACTTTGACATAAATATGTCACATGTCTTCTGTCATCTTTTCCTTGTTAATTGTTCTTATATGGATGACTAGAAGAATCTATGGCTTCCATTGTTCTGTTCTTAAAGATATCACGACTCCATCCTTTTGTGCTTGGAATTCGAGGGGAAATGTTCCTAACATGTAAGTGCACAATTAAACCCTGAAAATGTACTGGGACATTTAGTCTGGTCATGTAAATAAGATTAGGAGTTGAAAATCAAACTTAGTTATAATTAAGTTACTGGTTTTGCTTAAACTGATTCTACCAAACTCAAACTTTTAAGTGGAATTTAGGATTGGTGACCTTACACATATTACTTAAATGAAATAATAGAATTAGCTATTATATCCTTTCTTTGCATAGTAGAAAAACCCATTCTGTGGGATTTCACTCACAGGAAATATACATTTAATGCACACTCAGACCTTTTATATCATTGTGGAAAGCAAGTGAGGTATGAAGGGGTAATATTGACGAGCTGGTTTACGGTCAAATGAAAGGATCCTATTCATGAACAATGAAATCTGGTCTTCCTCTCTTTTTGCTGGTCTTTTTAAAAACGAAAATTGCAGTATCTTTAATTCTTTATCTGATCAATAAGTTACAAATTAACTGTTGTTTTGGTTTTCTCCAGAATAGATGTAATGCTACTTAAGACTGCTTTTTAAAATTATGAAGGAACTTCAACCGGAGCAAACACAGCAGCCCTCCATTAAAGTTGTCATTTAGCAGTCTTTTGAGAGCTGGTGTCATGAAACCTATTTCAAACCGGTTTAAGCCAAATAATTTGTCTCTCACAAGGTAAAACTGCAGGAGGAAGTTTCAGGCATTCCAGTGTTCAGGGCTTGAAGAGTGTGATCAAATTTGTGTTTTTTTCCTTTCCTCTCTCTACCTTTGGTGGTGATATTAGTCTCATCCTTGGGATCCACAAAGCCACCCAGCCGTTCTGTGCTCTCCCTTCATGGGGACAAAATTGCTGCAGCAGTTCCAGCCTTACATTTCCTTATGTTCCAGTTTCAGGGTGTCATGGTACTGCATCCACTTAGCTAAAACAAGACAATGCTTTCCAGGGTCTTCACTGAATGTTTCTGGTTAGGGTTGACCACAGAGACAACCATGTGAGATCTGGAAGGTCACGGTGGAGCAGTGGCCATCGTTACTCCTATAAGGTAGACGTGGGTCAGGCCAGCTTGTAGTCCCTGACGCAGCCTGTTGGTGAAAACAGCTGACTGGCCAGCAGCTTCAACTTCCCTGGAATCTCATTCCTCCCCTTCTCCAAATTCTGGGAAGGGGTGACAGCCAGTTTGCAAGGAGATCCCCACTTCTCCTACAGGTTATTCATAGCAAGGAGGATGGAGCTAGGAGAGCAACGTGGATGCCTGTGACCCACAAACTCAGGATCTTGTTGGGTTTAAGTTGCACCTTTCTTTCCTTCTGCATGACTATGACTTCAGGATTAGCACCAGAGATAGAAGAAAGAGCCAGACTGAGAAAAGTCTAGTATTCATAAAGGTGACAGGTCAAATCGCTTTTATGAATTTTTATCCTACATCATTGTAATGTTGCTCTGATTGGACTACATAGGTTTAGTGTTTATCCCTCAGCCAATCACTGAGGGCTGTAGCCAGTTGGCCCTTTGATTGGCTAGGCCGGGGTCACATGTTTTTTCTTTGGCACTTCACTCACATAATCAGGTGTGAGAGTGTGAGAGTCATTGCTCACCAGGTGAAATAGGAATTCTGGTAACTGGAAAATGTAAGTGCTGGAGAGGACAAAGCAATTTTCCATTAAAAATGTGAGGTGAGCCGGGCTCGGTGGCTCAGCCTGTAATCCCGCGCTTTGGGAGGCTGAGGTGAGTGGATTGCCCGAGGTTGTGGGTTCGAGACCCGCCTGGGCAACTTGGAGAGACCTCATCTCTACAATAAATAAAAAAAAATCAGCTGGGCGTGGTAGCGCGCGTCTATAGTTCCGGCTACTTGGAAAACCGAGGCGGAAGGATCGCTGCAACCCAGCAGGTCGAGGCTACGGTGGCCGGGAGTGGCCACTGCACTCCAGTCTGGACAACAGAGTGAGACTCCAATTAAAAAAAAAAAAAAAAAAAGTGAGGTGAGTTTAACATCTGCAGTATTTCCTGTGCTAGGAACCCAGTCTCCCTCAAGTATAACTGAAGAAGCTAAGTCTTCTGAGTCCTTCCCAGGAGACTGGGCAATGGGCTTGCTTTTCTACAACCTCTGCACTAAATCAAATGCTAAGTAAACAGAACTTCACAGGCAATATTGTATACTCTGCATATCACTTTATAAATTTCTAATGGCAATACAGAACTATCTAAAACCCCACCAAAACTACAAGTACTCCTGGCCTGGATTAGGGGTACATCTTCTGTGACTCTTTTTACTCTCTAGCAGGACTTATAACCTTGTAGATGAGCTTTATCTGTTGCCAGAAAGAAGCTAACGGAAAGAGAGGGACAGACGAGGAGTTCCCAGAATGCCTGATTGAAAAAACTGTCAAATTAGAATCCAGTGTCATGACCTGCTGGTGAAAAACACCATGGTAAATTTGTCTGTACATTTCCTGAATGAAATTAGGAAAGCAGGTCCAAGGTCAGTGGTATTTTCATCTTTCTTAGATATCTAACTTTTCATTTAAGATCTTTATTGCCTTTTTTGACTAAGTTAATTACCCCTAAATGCTGCCCAGAGGAAAGTAGAACAGCAATAGCAAACGAAGTGAATTAGATGATTCTAAAACATCACTGAGAAATAGGAGAAGATGAAAGGAATACCACTGACAAAGGTAGCCTGTTTGTTCTTTTTAAAAATATATTTATTAAGATATAATTCACATATCGTACAATGCACCTGTCTGTTCATTTTTTAAAATGAACATAATCATTTTTTTCTCAGCATATAGTTCCTGTTAAATGTTTATTTGTTCAATTATATTCATAATTTACTCTGCAAGGAGAAATGTTTTTCAGAAGGGAATATGACATTGTTATGTTTTTCAAGGTTGAGTGGAATGCTGTGGGATGTGGTAAAATGAGATTAGTGACCAAGGTTATTTGTGAGAGGAAAGCACTTGATATTACATTCCTAAAGCTATTTTCAAAAGGTCTCACTGATAGTCTGGAAGAAAAGAAATCTAATGACCTTCTTTCACACTCAGAAATCTTTGTATTTCTTTTCATTTTGATTGCTGATAAGTTACCTGTGCTCGAGGATAAGAGTCCAAGTTCTAGTGTGAGAACTGCAGATCCACTACATGTATTTCATTCACCAACCCTGGGTTCCTGCCTTGAACAAGGGTTTAAATTTCTCTTTAATGAGAGCTCTATTTTGACCACTTTGTATATTCAGTATTTATCTACTAAATAACTGAGTTACTGTGCTTCTCTGTTATCTGTAGCTTTGCTTTCCATGGTTTCAGTTACCCATGGTCATCCTTGGTCTGAAACTATCACATCACTACTCCTGTGCTTTGGGACCATTATTAAGTACAGTAAATGTTATTTGAACACAATCACTGGGATACTGCGACAGTCAGAGAACTGAGATGGCCACTAAATGACTAATGGCAATCTGGGCAGGATGGAGAGGAAAGTAGTGAGATTTCAACATGCTACTCAGGATGATCTGTAATTTAAGACTTATGGATTGTTATTTCCAGAATTTTCCATTTATGTCGCAATGCCTATCTCATTCACCTCACTTCATCTCATCATGTAGGCATATCATCCTACATCATCAAAAGAAGAAGGGTGAGTGTAGTACTATAAGATATTTTGAGAGAGAGACCACATTCACATAACTTATATCATTATACTTGTTCTATTTATTATTAGTTATTGTTGTTAATTTCTTACTGTGCTTAATTTGTAAATTATACTTTATCATAGGTGTGTATGTATGTAAGTATAGGAAAAGTTATAGTATATATAGCAGGGATCCTCAACCCCAGGCCACAGACTGGTCCGTGGCCTGTTAGTAATCAGGCCACACAGAAGGAAGTGAGCAGTAGGTGAGCTAGTGAAGCTTCATCTGTATTTACAGCCATTCCCCACTGCTCATATTACTGCCTGAGCTCCGCCTCCTGTCAGATCAGTGGCAGCATTGAATTATCATAGGAGTGTGAACCCTATAGTGAAATGTGCATGCGAGGGATCTAGGCTGCACACTCTTTATGCGAATGTAATACTTGATCTGAGGTAGAACTGAGGCAGTGATGCTAGTGCTGGGGAGTGGCTGCAAATTCAGATTACCATTAGCAGTAAAGTTTGCACAGAGACCATAATAAATCAGTTGCTCACAAAATAATATCAAAACCTTATCAGTGAGTGGCAAGTGAATTGACACATTTCAATTGTACAGCTACATCTGGTGACAGGCTTTAAGTCAGAATCCGACACTTATTTTAGTCCATTTGTGATCTGCCCATTATTTTATTTACCCCTTCCTTCCATGCCTCTTTTTTAAAAATAGTGAGATATATAATTATTTTGTCATGTATTACAATGTAATAGTAATAAAGTACATAATAAACGTTATGTGCTTGAATCATCCCCAAACCATCTCCCCTAATCCTAGTCCGTGGAAAAAATTGTCTTCCAAGAAATCAGTCGCTGATGCCAAAAAAAGGTTGGGGACTGCTGATACATAGGGTTCGGTGCTATCTGCAGTTTTGAGTATCCACTCAGGATCTTAGAATGTATCCCTTACAGATAAGGGGGACTACCGCAGTTTGTGAAGGCTGTCATAATAAAATACCACAGACTAAGTGACTTAAACAACATAAAATTATTTTCTTACAATTCTGAAAGCTAAATATAAAATCAAGATTTTGGCAGCGTTGGCTGTGAGGAAAGGATTTGTTCTGGCCTCTCTCCTCATCTTATAGATGACTATCTTTTCCTTATGTCTTTACACGGTCTTCCTCCATGGATACATCATGTCCTGAACGCCTCTTCATATTGGGTTACGGCCCACTGTAGTGATCTCATTTTAACGTAATTATGTCTTGAAAGATTCTATCTGTAGGTACCATCACATTCTCAGAGTCCAAGGGTTAGCACTTCAACATATGAATTTGGGGGAGGACACAGTTTAGTCCATAACAAAATGACTTGGTCAATTTTTATTTGTTTATCTACTGAAATCAACTACTTTGTTTAAATGAATTTTAAACAATTCTGCAATCAGCCACTTAAATTTTTTACCCTTTTGTTTCTCCATTACTGGGAAATCATAGATACCTGAGAATGGGGGAGGAAGGGCAATCCAGAGCCACAGAGTTATCAGAATTACATAGAAGTGGCCTACCTAGATAGCTGGTACTCTGTCACTACATTGCCCTTTGTCTTAGGCATGATAGATAGTCAAATTCTGTTTGTTGGTAAACAACATTGGTGTAGATAATAGAATTGTTACTTGATTTATGATGGGGTTAGGTTCCAATAAACCCATTGCGAGTTGAAAATATTGTAAGTCAAAATTTATAGAGTCAGGCATGGTGGTATGCACCAGTAGTTTCAGTTACTCAGGAGACTGAGATAGGAAGATTGCTTGGGCCCAGAGTTTGTCACCAGATTGGACAACATAGCAAAATCCTGTCTCTGAAAGAAAAACAATGGATTTAATACACCTATCAAACGTCATAGCTTAGCCTAGCCAATCTTAAATGTGCACAGCATCTTATGTTAGCCTACAGCTGGGCAAGATCATTTTAACACAAAGCTTATTTCATAATAAAATGTTGAATTTCTCATATAATTTACTGAGTGCTGCTGTACTAAAAGTGAAAAACAGTATAATTTAAGGGTACTTGAAGTATGGTTTCTACTGAATGAGTATTATTTTCTCTCCATTGTCAAGTCGAAAAATCATACTTTGAACCATCATAAGTTGGGAACAGTCTCTACATAGTTGTAGGTAATTTCCCACGGGCTTTCCTTGTTGTCACTATAAGATCTAAGTGCTGCAGAAAAGGAATGCTCTTTGGACAGATGGGGAATTATGAAGACAGTGTAAAACAGATTGTGGTTGCCCCTTTGATTTTTTTTTTTTTTTAAATTAGTGAATACTGAGATGACCGGGAAGCAAATGTCTCTTATGGAAAAATCAAATCAATGGGAGGCTTAGATCACTAAGACAGCCAGTGAGCCAAGCATCTGGGAAATTTGTCTTGAAGGGTGTTGAGAGTGGGAAAGAAAGACAGGGTTCTCTGGACTCCTGAGGAGACCCAGTAGCTCATTCTGAGCAGGATTTTAAAAGAAGAGGCTGAAAAACATCTCCACTGAGTATGGGAATTTGAAAAGAAGTTAAAAACTTTCTCCCAATTGTCATTTTTATGGTCTTTTCAGTGTATTTAGGGTAAAGAACCTTTCTTGGGTTGTCCAAGACTGAGGGGTTTCCTGAGACATAGGATTTTTTAAGTGCTAAAACCAGGAAAATCTTAGACCAACCAAGATAGTTGGCCCTCATAAGCACAAAACACTGAAGTCACTGTTGAAAGTCAAATTGGCAGCTGCAAAAGATAACACCTTAGAACATTATCAGGCACTTTGCACTGAGCTCAGATAATCACTAGTCAACCTGTGGGAAAGAAGCGACATGAGATATTTTTATAGGTGAAAGAAGTCATGGAAAGTGCCCAGAATGGGCAAGACTTAGAGTAAATAACAGGGTGCAAAAGTTGCTGGGGAACGACACCGAGAGCAAACCTTGCTAATTAAGATTCTGGTTGAGGGCCAGACCCGATACAACTCACACGACACTGATGTGGATAATTCTTGCAAGAATACCTGTAAATATGTTACTCAATACCAGTTTCTCTGACTACAAAACATTGAATTATTGACTTCATTCCATCAAAAAATAAATGCAGCAGTGAAAACAATTTGCAACTTTACATATACCTAGCAGCCAGTTTATGGAAAGGATAGTGATTTTTAAAAAATGTACAGAAACCAGTATTAAGCATATTCATCATTTAAATGAAATTTAAAACATGAAAAAAGTGTTAATTTTGGAGAGGAAGAAGGAGAGGGAGAGGGAGAGACAGAGGGAGAGAAAAAGTTATATGTCTAACTTTTTGTTCTTTGCAGTGTCCTTAGAAATCCACAGTACCTAGAACATGATAGTGACTTAATATGGATGCAGATTTTGCAGTAATCAACCAACTCATCAATTAGCATTTATGGAAGACTAATCTGTGCCAAGCCAGGTGCCATAAACTTGAGAAATGATACAAGTCTATTTAAACAGGTATTGATTAACTCTGACAATCCAATCAATGTCAGGCTCTTTTCCCTCTGCTTTAACTTTTCTTCTCTTTCTCTTCCTCTTTCCCCTCCTTTCTCCTTCTCATCCTCTTCTTTTATTTTTCTCACTGGCAGAAACGATAGACCTATTATTCTTAGAACAATATATAAAGCTACTACTTTCGAGAAAACGATGTCAAATAATCTATCTATCCTTATCAAAGCACTATGCATGGCGTGAGACATGACTAAAGAAAATCTTTCAAAGTTTTAGGCCATTTTCAATCTAGTGGAGGAGCTAGGCATGGAAGCAAATAATTACAGAATGGAAAGAAAAAACTAATTGATCAACCGTGGTTGAATTTACATGTAAAGAGAACTTGAATCAATGCTTACTATCTTAAAGTTTTCCAGACCATATTAAACAAGAAAAGTAGTGAGACCTGTTGTGCTTAGTGCAGTTCATTCCTGTTGCTCCCCTTGTGGTTTTGTGGTGTAACAGAGAAGCTTGTGTTAACTATAAATTGTTCTTTTTTTTTCACGTTTACACTTACCTAGACTAAAAGATCATTTGACAATTAATTTAGGCTGTCACACATAGTAAAAACAACAGATATGAAGACTTCCTCTCTGCTTCTGAAATTCCATTTTCCTCTGTCCTGGGAATGCAGAGTAAGCACAGTCAGCCAGCTTTCCTGCCTCCTCAGCCTTATTTGTATACGGATAGCTTCTGTATTATTTAAGAGCAAAAAACACCTTCAAATGGAAAGTTTCTGAAATCCTATGCAAGGTTCCTTATTCAATTACAGTGACAACTACATTAATGCACTCTTTGATTCTGGGAGGGCAAGGGGCACTTGGAACACAACATCTAAAGCTCGGGGTAAACTCAGGAATCTATCAGTAAGTTCTGACTCAGCAGAATTAGCTCAAGTTTACGGGCAGGGCTCTTACATTAATAAAAGAGATTGTATTTCCAAAACATTCCAGTGTTTTAAAAAAGTCTTAGAAGAATTACAACCCTAACTAAACAGTGCTCAAGTAGAGATGATTCTATCACTGAGTACTTCACACAGGAAAAAAACCTTGATAGAGGCCAAATGATAATTTAACTTTGAGAGAGTTGCTTCTCTCTTTAGTAAAAAGCAATATAAACTTTTTAATGATTGGGGATATAAAAATGAATACATTCTTGATATTGAATAAGGTAATTGAAAAGAATTGTTGGAGCATGGAAAGTCAATACATCAACCTAAAACACTCTAACCTATAAAACTGCAGAATATCAAAGAGCATCTGTGAAAAATTATCTAATATCATATATTAAGTAGGATTACATAAAATGGTCCATTCCAATCAGTCCACAGACTGTAGAGATTTTTAAATAGACATTTGAATGCAATACATTTTAAATATTTTTGTTTATTTTTAGAAACAATTTTATTTTTCATGTAAAACATACCTTTCATTGTTTAAAGTGCTTCACTGAAAGAATTTAATAGAATGTTTACTTTGAAATCTTGTTATTATCATGATGTTTCCTTTTGACAGTAATAATGGGTTGTATTCTATTTATGCTGCTTTTCGGGTGGGCTCCTGGACCAATACCATGATTTCCTGGAATGGTCTCACTGATGAAGCAGTTTTTGTGATTATCAGTCACATTCATCTTGGGTATAACTTTAACACCAATTGACCCGGAAAATATTTAGTAAGCTACTGAAAGTTCAGTCATAAGTCAGAAACTCTTACAGTTAAAGAAACCCATCTGATGGTCACCCAGATTTTATTTCAACAGCTTATTTTATTTATGTATATATGTTTTTGAGTCAGGGTGCCACTCTGTTGCCCAGGTTGGAGTACAGTGGTACAATCATAGCTCATTGTAGCCTCAAGCTCCTAGACTCAGGCTATCCTTCCACCTCAGCCTCTCCAACAGCTGGGACTACAGGCATATATCACCACGCCTGGCTAATTTTTTGATTTTTTGGAGAGATGAGATCTCACTCTGTTGCCTAGACTGATCTCAAACTTCTAGGCCCAAGTGGTCCACCTGCCTTGGTTTCCCAAAGTGCTGGAATTACAGGTGTGAGCAACTGTGCCTGGTCTTGTAGCTTATTCATTGAGAAACTCACCACCCAAAAAGATAGGTCATTCTATTTTTGAACAATTCTTTTATGAAGTTCTGCATATATTTAGGCCCACATCTACATTTTGCACCTTATTCATTCATTAATTCATCAATTAGGAAATGCTGAGTGCCCATTCTGTGCCGTGTGTGCTGGGGATAAAATAATGAATAAGACTCATTCCTTGCTCTCACAGATTTCACTGTCAGTGAAAGGAGTCAACTCTACTAACGAACTCCTACATGCACTTCCTTCAGACACTTGATGACAACTTTCATTCCCTCAAAACTTTAAAATACTTGCTCAATAGGCCACATACCTCAAGTCCCCTCATTTCAAATAGTTTCCAGATGCTTCACTGCATATGTTACTTTCAATATGCTTTGCCCATGTTCCTCTTCAAGTATTTGCACAAAACTAACCACAGTGTCTTGATGAGGTCTGTCCACAGCACACTTGCCCATTCAGTCATTTACTTGGAAAATTTATTTGGTTCCTGTTATGTGCCAGGCAAATGTAAATATATCCATAATTCCTGTCATTGAGAAGTTTTATGTTCTAAAGAAAGTTCCAAAATGATTAATTAGAGACAATTTCTTCTCTAATTGTGGGCAACGTAGTCCCATTAGTTCAGCCTGTGCTCTGAAGATAAGGAAATGGATTCTGATAGGCTTGTGGCTTAATTTTGTCTTATATGTTAATTTATGAACTTGTGGTCCCAGACAAAGGCCCAAATGCAGTAAAACTTACTGAGCTAAGCAAATGATCTGCAATTTAAGACCTCTGAGAAACAATGCAATTTACAAAATAATCAGGTGTTTTTATAGGTAAAAAGGAATGCTTGCCTATAAACCTCTCAAGGTTGTGGTAAGTTATAGTAAACTGATAGATTTCTAATCAGTATTCGTTTGAGAATACAAAAGTATAAATAAATATGTATGATGGAATCTGATATACTTACATGCTGTCACCATTGTGAATTAATGACATTTGTTTTGTTTCCTCCTTCTTTTCTCAAGTGGTGGCAGCTTCTGAATCTGTAACACTGACCTATCAGTGATATCTTGGATATAAATATCTCTTCTCTGCCCTCCCAATCCCTTTAACTGGAGGAAGTTTGCTCTCTACCTTCCTGTGTTAAGTCTCTTTATTTTGAGAATAGTTCATACCTGTAATACAAAGAGAACTAGTGAACAAACTAGTTTTTGTCATTTGTTCACTTACACAATTACTCATATTATTTTATTTATCCATTAAATTTTGAAAATAGGCCAAGTGTGGTGGCTTATGCCTGAAATCCCAGCACTCTGGAAGGCTGAGACATGAGGATTGCTTGGGCCCAGGAGTTCAAGTCTAGCCTAGGCAACGTAGTAAGATCTCATCTTTACAAAAATAAAAAATTAGCCAGGCATGGTGTCGTGCACCTGTCGTCTCAGCTACTTGGGGGCCTAAGGCAGAAGAATCACCTTAGTTCAGGAGGCTGAGGTTGTAGAGCCATGGTCCTGCCACTGTACTCCAGCCTAGGTGACAGAGTGAGAACTCAAGTTTTTAAAAAAATTAAATAAAGTTAGCGCCTGGTTCATGTTTAGAACTCGGTTAGCTTCTGTAGAATGGATGCATAAATTGTTGAGGACCCAGTCAACCAACCCTGTTTCTTCATAGATTAAGATATTCATCTGCTTAGTAGGCAAGACCAAGACCAGGGTTTCTTGCAGCTGGAAGAAGCTATAAGTCTGTGATGGAGACACGATACCAACAGTGTCAGGACATCACAAAGGGTATCAGTCTAACGGATGGCAAGCTGGCTATACCTTTGACATGATCCTGGCTTCTCAAGTGATTAGCAAGTGTCATGATGCAGTGCCATTAACAGAGTCAGATGGATTTTAGTGTTCCTTTGAGACTTTCTCATGAACATTTTGAAGATGCTTCATATTGCTGCATAGTATATATTGGTATTGATTGGTCTGTGCCTGTGGCTTCCTTGTTATTAGCTCAGTCACTACTTGGAAATGGCTCTTCCCATGACTGGTTTATGACAATCTTCCAATCCTTCTAGCGTGATGGAGAAAAAGACACAGGGACTCAGGTGGTGAGCAGAGTGGCCAAGTTGATAGGACAGGCAGCTTGTCATTTCCAGGGTGATACATTTGCAGGTAGCCAAGGTTTTGCAGAATGAAAATTATTGTATATATCTATTGGTAAATATTGTTTTGCATATGTATTTTATATATTACACACTTGCATTTTGGGGAACTAGATAAGCAGAGATTGAGAAACAAGTATGCAAACACAGAGGCATTTTCAGTACTCAAAGAGAAAGGAACAACAAGGAAAACAGAAACCAGACAAGAAGGAATTTGGGCAGAACTAAAACAGAAGCTTGTCGTTACTGGTTAGCACTAGAGCCTTAGTAAGAAGGAGTTGAAGGCTCCCAAGTAATTTTAGAAACCTGATATAAGCAGTTGCAAGGAAATATTTTCATGTCAAATTTAACTCTACAATACTGTGAGTGTGGTAGGTTGAGTTTTCTAAACCTCCTCATGACAGATTCAAGAAACTTAACCTCTTCTTAGCATGTGTTGTGTGTCAAAGTTTAAATAATGAAAGGGGTCTGTTTTACCAGTGTAAATCACAGTGAAGAGCTGATGAACATATCCTATACCATGATACATAAACGATCTGAGGGCAAATATGGATATTCATGGAAAATGTTTAATTACATATTAGATATTGTGCCCTGAGACCAGCCCATGTAGAATTTGTTCCTTTTCAATGTTCGAGATCTGAGGCTACTGGGTCCCTATCCATCTCCAGAGTCCATGATATAAAGGATGACTGACAATCCATGTTGCAAAGCCAAACAAAAAAAGAGGCAGACTCTTGGTGGAGGGTGACTGGGTACCAAGGCTGAGGGTCTGTGGATGAGGAAGATGAGAGTTCAAGACCCCTAGTGATGCTTTATCTTGATTTCAGAGTTGGCCATGTGATGCACTTGAAGCATCCAGGACTAATGTTCTTTGTTACTGTAGCAGTTGGTTAGGGCCACCATCACAAGGTACCACAGACTTGGTGGCTTAAACAACAACAAAAAATATTTTCTCTCAGTTCTGTAGACTAGCAGTTCAAAATCAAGGGACTGTCAGACTTGGTTTCTCCTGTGATCTCCCTCTTTGACTTGCAATTGGCTTCCCTCTTGGTGTATTTATACCTATGTACGAAGTCTGACAATTAAGTTTGTGAACTCATTCTAGGAAAAAATAGTGTTATATACCTTGTTGCTGTATGTCATTTTGGTCACCTTTGAAGTACTCCTCTTGGGAAGATAGGCACTGTTACCAACACCTAGTCCACCCGTCAAAGCAATTTTGGAACTCGTTTTCTGGAATCGCCATCGGAGCTATTGTAGTATTACTTCTGATGTCCTGAATGTCAGCAAAATGTCTTCCTTTCAATATTTCCTTTATATTCAGGTATAGAAAGCAGTCATTGGGGGCCAGATCATGCGAGTAGGATTGGTGTTCCAATACAGTTATTTGTTTACTGGCTAAAACTCCCTCACAGACAGTGTTGCATAAGCTGATACATTGTTATGATGCAAGAGCTCCTTCAGGACCATTTTTGCACACACCTTTCTCATGCCGATATTTTCTGTTAAGATTTTCCTGTTTCTCTTTTTGATGTTTATTTGGTTTGCTTTGCTTCTCACAGTCAACCGATGATTTTGATGCTCAGTTTGACAACGTCTGCGATGTTTTTGTCAATTCTGTTCATTACTGGTCATCCTGACATCACTTCATCAGTGACACTATCTCTTCCCTCAGAAACACGTTTACTCCATTTGTACACTGCCATTTTCTTCATGGCACTACCCTCATAAACTTGGACTAACATGTCCCTGATTTCACTTCCTGTTTTGACAAGTTTAACAAGAAATTTAATGTTTGTTCTCTGCTTTAATTGAAGTTCTGACATTCTCATGATGCAAACAAAAACATGCAACAGCAATCATGAATGCCACTCAGCAAGATTCCTCCACATGTCAACATGAACACAGCCGTGAGACACTGATACACCAAGGTTATGAAACTTTAGTGTGTTGTTTGTACAATGCTACTATTATAAGTGCATGATGGCAAGTTCATGAGCTTGATTGTCAGACCTCGTACACCATTCACACTGCTTGTGTTTCTTCCTCCTTTCAGAAGGACACCAGTCAGATTGGATTAGGGTACCACTCTAATGACCTCATTTTAACTTAACTACTACTTTGTAAATCTTATCTCAAAATGCTGTTATGTTCTGAGGTGCTAAGGCAACTTATAAAGTCTTGTCATAAAACTTCAACTTATGAGTCTGAGGACATAATTTAGCTTATGGCATTACCATGTATAACATTCAAAAGACAAGTTAAACACAGGAGAGCAGATATGTCCAGATCCCAGAACATTCTCCAGACACGGAATATGTTATGTGGCTAATAGATGGAACATTCATTATGGACCATACTGGCCTCCATTCCTGTCAGGGACATGTGACTGGGGTTATAGTAGCACACACAGAATCACTAGTCTCAAGCACAGATTATGACAAGCTTATCTAATTTTTTATTGCCTGCATACAGTGCTGACTTATGCACATTTCCAGATACTGTTACATGCATCTAGAGTAGGTTGGCCCTAATTTCAGAATTTCATCCAAGTATCTACAGCCAAATGGCCCACGTCAGATGATGAGCAGTCTCCTGTGGAGAATACTGTCTTCACATGGCTTATTCAGAGTGGGCTACGCATTTACCTTTTTTATTTGACAATGAGAAAGGCAAACCTCTAACTGGCCTTTTGTTGCAGTACTCAGTAATGGATGCTATCCATGAAAATTGAGGCAAATTAAAAGGCTAGATGCCTGCAGTTTGAAACAGCACTTATTTTGGAACAACCCACTGTTGTGAGAATCAAATGAAGTAATGTAAGCAAAAGTGATTTGTAAAACTCTTAAATGGTGTGCACATATGAGTCATCATCTTGTAGTTATTTTAGCCCCTCCGGTGGTACTCCTGGAGTTTGTTTAGTATTTGAATGAGTTAGAGACCAGCACTCTTATTGATCTTTCTAACTTTCAGACTTTCTTATTCATCTTTTCACTTACTTGTAAAAATCAGTACCGTACATTTTACATAGTATGACAGACAAGTTCCGGAGAAACATGCTTCAAGAAGCCACTCAGTTATTAAAATTACTTATCTGATTGCTTATATTCTAGTTACACAAAGCAAGCATGGGAAATTAAAAATTTGTGTCAAAAGTAATAACATGCCTTGGGGGCTAGTTTGTCAGACTAAAAGCATGAGTAATGCAGCAGGTCAGAATGCAAAATAATTTGTCGTTAAGGGGAAGATGTTTGAGAGAACTCCAGTGGCAGGTAGCGGATTTGTTAGGACGCTTTGTTGGGTGACAGGATTTCAAGGGAGAGGAAGGAGAAAAGTTCCACTGGTATTGCCTCAAGCTAAAACTTGGAGCTGGGCTTAGAGATGATAAAGAGACTATGTAAGCACTGAAGATGAAGGCAGCTGAAGACAACAGTGTTGGGAAGACAGAGGCAGTGAGTGAACGGGCAGATACCCCAGTGGCTGAGAAGGACTGGAATCCACGAGCATCTGGAATTCTCTTCCCTTCTCTGGTGGGCCTCCTTTATCCTGGACTCCTACATTTTATAGTTTGGTTCTTTGTGTGTAAATACTTGGTTTTGTTTATAGCTCCACTTCAATTTTATTATGTCAATTTTTCATTTTTATTTAAGAAGTATGCTACCTGCCTTAAAAATGATAAAATACATAATTTAAAATATACCCTAGTCTTTGCCTTGTAGGAATCTGTTAATTAAATATGTGTTTTTCCTTCCTAGTCATATCTTATGCTTATACTTGTCATGTGCCCTAACACCTAAGGATGTAATTTATATATCTAAAGGTAACACTTTCTAACTAAAAATTAAAACAAAAACACAATGCTAAATGAAGAGATTGAGGTAAAATAGACTCATTTAATAGGTATCCCTTCTTATACATTTTTAAGCATATAAAATTATTGCCTATTATCTGGAATTGCATGCACACATATGTATTAAAAGTATACAAGACTTGCATAGGGGAAGTGCATGACCATTTCAAGAGAGTAATCACATTTAGAGAGAGAAATAAACAGGTGAGTAGAGCTCTATGTGTTTTCATGTTTTAGTTTTTTGTAAATGGAGCTTTGAAACATGCAGCAAAGTATTAATATGTGATTAATATACTTTTGCACATGGATGCTTGTATTAACACTGTCTGTGTTGTATACTTTGCTAAATGTTTAAAATACTTTGTAGGTAAAAATGAATTAAAAATGTAATCAAACAAAGCCTAAACCCATGTTTTCTGCTAAGAACTTCTTCACCAGCAAAATCTTAAATCACTCACAACTAATCTCTTCATTTAGTAGTTGAGAAATACTCTTTCATTTGACATTAGGTAGTAAGATGCTACTTTTAAGACAATAAGTTGTTTGTTACTGCTTTATAAAGGATAACTCACATGTTATGAAGAAAGTATGCAAGGGTCTGAGGAACTTTAAAATTGCTATCGTTTTTGCTAAAACATTAAAATTGCACAAATATTCCATAAATGAATTACCTCCTATGGGAGAGACATATTGTAGTCAAAGAATTCCAGAAGCAAGATCAGATCAATGGGTTCTAGCTCAGGTCAGCTAAGAGTTTAGCCACGGACAAGTCAGCTAACCTCCGTGGGTTTCCACCTCTAGTTCTATAAAATGAAAGCAACATTATTCCTAGCCCTGTGTCCTCTCAACATGTGACAACGTAGCAGAGTGTGACAACATAGCAGGTTTGGAAGTCAGACTGGGTCATGTAACAGCAGTTATTGTCCCTATTTGCCGGGGTGCTTGTGAAAGCTGAATAAAATCATATAAACACAGTCTTAGAATAGTGCCCCGCGAATGTAAAATGGCTTGGCTCTTCTAATTGCTATTACAAGATGCTGTGATTTCATATGCTCAGAACCATGCCAAGTTTGTGGAAACTTATAATACCAAGGGCATTATTTTAGTTTATCACTTCTGAAGTTGTTTCCTATTGTTTAATTGCAACCCAGGACCGAAAAGACACATATACTTTAGTCCTGGACCTCGAAGAGTTAGTGATGTAGTTGAGATACAAAAGGCAAAGTACATGAGATATTACTAATCCATGTGGCCTCTAAGAAGAATAGAATAGTGATGTTCATCCTTAGCCTACAGGAGGAAGTCAAGGATGGGTAAAGAATGATTAAATGAATAACGTGGAAGACTTCAGATTAAAAATCATTAAAAAATGATTAAATAAATAACAAGGAAGACTTCAGATGGGTAAAAAATGATTAAATGAATAACATGGGAACCCAGCTAAAACTCAGTGGTCATTGTTTTCTTAGTAGCCTCTCAGTCATTCTCAGTGCTAACTAATGGAATGGAATAACAAAGTCTTAAGTGATTTCATCACTAACAAGGAGAGTTCTGGGTTATGAGAAGAATCTGCTTAATTTACAACCTGGAGCATGGATTGATAACTTCTGTCTTGAGCAAGAAGTTTATGTGCCAAACCTTGCATTCCTCTACATGAAAATATGAATTCTGTTTTTTGGTTTTTTTTTTAGCTGAAATATTGTTTCCAAATAAGCTATTTACTTTTTAATCCTCTTTGCCAGGAATCCCTCTGCATGCTGTTACTGATCTCTTGCCCAATGAAGCAATACACTTGGTCTTGTGCATCTTAGGGTGAACCAGGAGGACAATTTAGTCCTAAAAAAAAAAAAAAAAGGAAAGTCAACTTTGAAGTCTTGAGCAGAGGCTTACACTACTGTCTAGAATGGTCAGTGCCTTCCCTCTAGAGGAAGCTTACCTTAGAAGGCTAGCCATTAGGTCCTTTCAGAAATTAGGTTCTGCAAGAGTTTATCTGTGGTCTCCCTGGCTAACTGGACAGTGAGGCAGTGAGGTGAACTGCCGTAAGCAAAGTTTCACAGGCAAGTGGATCTGAGTTGGCCTCTGCCTTCTACAAGTTACTGAGATTATCGTGGCAAATTACTTAGCTTCTTTGAGATTATTTTCTTATTTGTAAAATAGAATAAAACTAAACCTACCTTTTGAATTATTGTAAGGATTAACATGATAATTGATGTAAAAAGTACTTAGCAAACTAACTACTCAGGTAAGGTATGTGTATGTTGCACATAATTCAGCATGACTACATTAGTTCCCATGCTTTTGCCCTTACTTTTCTTTCCATAAAGTAAAACACAGCATTTTAAAATAGTGATTTTAATGTTTACTTAAAAATTTTTTTTTTATTTTAAAGATGTGGGGTACAATTCAGGGTTAGGTATTCAAATGGTCATTGTACAGGTAAAGTTTGGGACTAACTTTGGTCCCCACTTCACCTGGTTTGAGATCAGGTACGCTTATGGATGAAGTGTGCCCCCCACCCCTGGCAGTTTCCCACTATTGCCAATCCCTTTCTTGTAGTATTATGATAATTGTTCAGGATCCACTTATGAGTGAGTACATGTGGTACTCAGTCCTTTGTTTCTGTGATAGATCACTCAGTATTATAGACTCTAAGTTCATCCAAGTTACTGTGAAGTTAATAATTTTGTCCTTCTTTATGGCTACATAATATTCCATTGTGTATATGTACCACATTTTTTAATCCAGTTCTCTTTCGATCGGCATCACGGTTGGATCCATGTTTTTGCTATTGTAAATAACGCTGTAATAAACATGTGTGTGCATGTATCTTTTTCATAGAGTGATTTGAGTTCCTCTGGGTATATTCCCAGTAGGGGGACTGTGGGGTCGTATGGAAAGTTGATTTTTATATCTTTTAGGAATCACCAAACTGTTTTCCACAGAGGTTGTACTAGTTTACACTCCCAGTAACAGTGTAGAAATGTTTCCTTTTCCCCGCATCCTCTCCAATCTGTTGTTTTTTGAATTATTGCTGATGGCCATCCGGACTGTAGTTAGGTGGTATCTCAGTGTGATTTTAATTAGTTTTATTCTGTAGAAAATATAAAGAGGAAATTCAAGTCTCAAACAATTGAAATACAAACTCAAGACTCAAGTTGGTCAAAAGAGAGGAGGCTGCTGTGAGCAGAGCAGAGTCACACACATGTTTCTTTCTGTCAACCCAGCTGTCACATAGGTATGGTGGCTGCTTCCCCAGTCCACACTATGTTACGCGCATTTATTGACATTTTGTTTCTGTGAGGATCACAGCATGTATTTGCTAATAATCATGAGCATTTCATTCTAACATCTACGTTTTTGTTTTGTGGTTGCTCACTTTTCACATTTTCTTGTTATTTGATGTAAAAGTGTTTCAGGTGAAGAGGGTTATGAATGAATTGAGTCATGTGATCTCAGTCCTCTGGTTCAGAATCCGAACTTAGTGTTTTCCTTTTTGGTCCCACACTAATAATTTTATTCACCTGAGTTGTCTCCTATCAAAAAACTAATCAAGTCTTTAAAACTTTTTTGTCAGTGATCTAACACAGATACAAAGAACTAAGTACCACATGTTCTCACTCGTAAGTGAAAACTTGAACATCTATCATAATACTGCAGGAAAGGGATTGGCAGTAGCGGGACATTGCTGGGGAGAAAAGGAGGAGGGAGCACATAAAATAAATAAGGGTGACTGATCCTAATCCAAGTGAAGTGAAGTCCAATGGGAGGCCCCGAGTTCACCTGTATGTAAACCACTTATGTACTCAATCCTTATTTGCACCCTACATCTTTAAAATAAAATAAATTAAAACTCTTTCATTTTCTTTTGTGTTGTCTTTTTTTTTTTGAGTTGGAGTCCCACTCCATTGCAATCCACTCGCCTCAGCCTCCCGGCCTCCCAAAGTGCTGGGATTACAGCCTGAGCCTGTGTTGTCTTTCATAAGGAAACAGAAACAAGAGCACTGTTTTGGACTGAAAGAAAGTCTCATGGAACAGATTTCTGCTTTTCTATCATTGTCCTCTCTGTATTCTCAGTGTGACCTTGGTCTCAGAAGAGATGTCTTGAATGCAATTCTTCTGAGAGTAGCCCGAACATCTGATAACTGCCACATTACTGAGGCATTTCTGGAACTCAAGCATTCTGACTTGGCTTCAAACACCACAATATAACCAGACCCCTTCCTTAAAAAACCCTCCTGAGACCATATGTGGCTAAAGAGAGTAAGGGCATATTGTATATTTTCTAATGTACTGTTAACAGCTAAAGGTAATGGGACTAAATTCCACAAGGTATTCCTAATTTTACCAGTGGCTTTTTTTTTTTTCTTCTTCTGTGTATCTAGCTGTCTTAATCAGAGAAATAACTCAAGTCTGTTAAACATTAACTATATGCCAGACATTCCTATCACGTGCCTGGACATTTATAGTACCTACCTATATGAGGTGTAGGTACTATTATATGTGCTTTACCAGTGAGGATACTGAAACACAAAGAGATTAAATAATAGCTTATTGTCACACAATTTGTAAAGTTAAGTGGTAGGCTATGGAATCAAGCTTGAGCCTTTGGATTGTAACTCAGCCCAACCACATTCAGAGACACACATTCACACAAAAGCTTTCACATATAGGCGAAGTTTGGGCCTCCCATTGGACCTCATTCACCTGGATTAGGATTAGGCATCCTTACTGATGTTACGTCCAAAGTTGCTGTTGCTTCCAAATGCCACTGGATTGTGTGAACAAGGTAGTTTTGAAAAGGGGGCTCCCAGCTCAACTACCAGCTCCATTTAGAAAAACAGCCTCGGTCGGGCTCAATGACTCAGCCTGTAGTCCCAGCACTTTGGGAGGCCGAGGTTAGTAGACTGCCTGAGCTAACGTATTCAAGACCAGCCCCGGCAACTTGGAGAGACCTCATCTCTACAATAAATTTTTTAAAAATTAGTCAGGTGTAGTGGCACACACCTGTAGTTTCGGTTACTTGAAAGGCCGAGGTGGAAGGTTCACTGGAGCCCAGCAGGTTGATGCTGGGGTGACTGTGAGTGTGCCACTGTACTCCAACCCGGGTGATAGAGTGAGACTTCAACTCAAAAAAAAAAAAAGGAAAGAAAAGAAAAGAAAAACAGCTTCACCTCAGCTCCATTTATGTTAGTGTTTCTCATGTGCAATGAAGCTCCCAACTCTCTTTCAACCTCAGATGACTGCAGGCATTATTAGAAAAGGCACAGATGATATTAGGCTACTGACTGGGGACTTACTATAAGAAGATTACTTTCTGAAGTTATTACAAGTTTCCTGGCATGTACTAGATACGCTTACTATTTTAATGCCCAATTATCTTTTTAAGATTCATTTTTTTGGTAGATAAATAGCAAGCTGCAACAGAGAATATATAATTTTACTTTTTTCAATGTATCTATTTCATCATGTATATATAAGGATAGACAACATGCTTTGGTTTTAGTACTAGAAAAGAACAACAAGAATAACTTTAATTGCAGAAATATGTTTTGTGTAAGCAAGTCACAATAGAGAAATGAAAAAGGAAAGTGTGAATCTGAAATACTTAGAAGAAACTTCTTTTTCACCCTTATTTGCTAATAGTCAATAAAATGAAAGGGCTCTTCTAGGTATAACTCAGAAAGAAAAGAATAGTGATAGCATTCATCCCATAAGAAACATCTAGTTAATGGTAATGGAGAAAGTTACTTCATCATTGAAAACATTTTCTCCTTTTCTTGTGACATAATGCAATACCTTTGATTTTTTTTTTTTAAGAGAAATGTGAATTAATGAAAACAATTGTCTCTTTCCTCAAATTCTGCCTGGAAACTATGCCAAGGTATGAAATGTTCTTCTGGGCTATAATTACTTTCAGTGAAGTTAATTATCATCCTACCTTACAAGAGCATGGGACTGACAGGGCACTTGGAAAGTTCCTATTTCCTGTTTTTTTTTTTTTGCTCAATAGATTTATAGGTATTTTCACATCATAAAACATCTAAGCGAACACTTCAGAATATGCCTTAAATAATCTGTAACTGCTACATATATGGAGACCTGCACCTATCCCTCTCTTTGAATACAAATAGCATAAATTGTTATAGCTGAGGATGAAATCCCAAGAATGTGGGATGTACCATGAAGGGACAAGAAATGAAACAAGCAAGGGAAAACTAACAAAAACCAAGAAGTTGTAACTTCAACAACTTCAGAAAAGGCAGCATTATGAACAGACTCGCATCTTAGAAAAACCACTTTTTTGTCACTGTGAAAATGTTACTGTAAATAACTAAGGAAATCATATTTATATTATATATTACATTAGTTGACAGCATTTGAGTCAAAGCTGACATAGTGGAAGTGGGTTGTGTTTAACCCCTCTTTATAATATATTTGCATTAATAACTAAAGAAAAAATGAGCTGCACTCAAATATGATAATAAACTACCTCCAGCAAAAATCACAAATAAAGAATCACTCATCTTCTGATTGGCCTCTTCAGAGAGTTCCAGAGTCCTCTGGCTTGTGCATTTCGGCATCTGACATATAGGAGTGAAGCCTAGAGATAGGTTCAGAGTGTTCTTCATGATGGAGGACACGCGGTTTGAGAGAGAATGAAGAAAATACGTATGTAGGCAGTTGAATTGAGTAAAAAATACAGGAAATGTCAGCTACCAACTAAAAAAATCTTTTATCTTTATTACCATGATTACAATACATCAGTAGGAATCATTATCTTAACTTTTAAATGATAAAAGAGATGTCAAGAGGGGTATGTGGCTTAGGAAGTATTCAACAAAGATAAATTTACAAATAGATCTTTATCTGAAGTTATAAAAATAAGAATTGGGTCAAAAGCATTGAGCTGTTTTCTCAATACTGGTCAATTTAGTTCAGTATTGACCCTACATATACTAAAATGTCTGCTCTAAGAAACAGAGAATTAAACTCTGAAAAATTTTCTGCCATGTTGTGATGAACATGGCAATAATAACAATAATGACGATGAAGATGATAATGGTGGCAATGATTTAGTTTTCTTTACTGGCAGTTGTGTCACTTTGTTTTCTGCTATTAACAAATCCTAAGAAATAAAGTATAGAAGGAACTAAATATAAGAAGTTGATTCCAATCTGCTAATGATTTAAGGAACTAAGTGAACTCATTCATTTTCTTTCTTTAACTTTATTAAGAATTTGAGGATCAGAAGAGATTAAAAAACCATTTGTTGGACACAGAGTTTCAAGGCATCTTGCTTCATACACTTAATAGTTTACTATATGTTTCTCATGTATTGAATGTCCCTTAAAGTAACTTGTTCTTTGGAGCTCAGTCCCTAAATTGATAGGGACCATAAGAAGGGACAGTAAGAAGGAGTAAAATGAAGTGACTCAATAATACTGAAATCTGTTCCTAGGTTGATTACTTCCTTGCTTTTGCTCAGCAGCTATATAGACTTCCTGGATTAGACAGACATCTTTTCAGAAGGGCAAGGGATACATTTCTTCCAATCAACTTTCTCCTCTGCCACCAGAAAGATGAAAAGGCACACTTAAAACACCCAGGGCCTAGGTCTGTATCACATGTCTTCTTGCTTGTGTGTTTCTTTATATGACTTCAGAATCTGACTAGATATAATTAAATCAAATTGAATGCCATATAAGTTTGATCACTCCATGGTGCCAATGTCCTCTGGTAATATCTTAGGCTTAGATTTTGTGAGACAGGTGTCAAAAATCTGACATAGAAATATCTATTTTTTTTGCTTTTTGGATGCATTTTTTATGTCTGCTCATTTTCAGCCCAGAATGGAACTTTCCTTTTGGTTTGTTATTAAACTATTATAGAACAATGTAAGTAGTCTCTTTGCCTTGGTCCCAAAATACCAAGGTAGTTAAATAGTATGACTTATGATCTAAAAACTGTTTAAATGATTAGGATGTATTTAGGATTCTGCTGAAAATAACTCAAAGTAAAAATGTGTGGCTGTTCATGGTACTCATCTGAGATCAATTCTGATAGAAAATGTCCCCTTATTGAGTACGATCAATATTGCAGTTGTAGAATACCAGCATTATGTATATAATAAATATAAAAGCTTAATAGATTTTCTTAGGAATGTGGTTTCATGAAATGCATGAAGAGTGTGTATGACTTCAGTTGTCAGAATAGGACCAATGATTTGTTGTCTGGGTTTTACCTTGACAAAGGAAAATTTCTAATTTCAGCCTGTCTAGATGAGCCCAGGAAGGCTGAATCAGCTTCATTCTAAACCATCAACATCTGTGACCTTGGAAAAAAATCAATATTCACCTAGTCTTTGGGAAATGGAGTTAATTCAACTTCTAATTCAAGTCAATTAATAGCTATCAATCCCTCACAGTGTGCTGGATACAAGTGGTTAACTTTATTGTCCACCTGTAACCCACTATAAATGGGAGACCAATTTGTATACACTGAACTATTAATATGTAATCCAAAGTTGGGCTATCGTCATTACACAGACAAAGCATTAAAGGGAAACAGATGATGACTGAAGGTAGCTGGCAGAGAGGAAAGCTTCACAGAGAAAATGAAATTTAAAGTTAGAACATTAAGGAAGAGTGCCCTTTTCCTTTCTTCTTAGAAAACACTCAAGAATCCCATAGAATCACATATATTCTCTTTCTGACTGATTAAATGCTTCCAGTTATCTAATATATGAACTGCTTCTGTTGGTAGGGAACTAATGAACTAAATTAACTTTTTAAAAGGTAACCATTCTGTCTTGTATTGATTTGTGAATAATGAAGTTGGAAGTAGATGTAATAGTTTCTCAAATGGTGAATTTGAGTCAAAAAGATATTTCTTTTTTAAAATTTTTTATTATAAAATTAGGTACAATTAAGGCTTAGATATACAAATGTGCATCGTTCAGGCACTCTTGTTAATAAGGGGTGTCTCCCCATCCCCAGACAGATATTGACTACTGTTAGTCCCACCTCCCTTTCTCTCCCTACCCCACCATATTTTCCAACCACTGTCAGTCCTTTTCTTATAGTATTATGGTAGATGTTCAAGGTCCACCATATGACTGAGAACATGTGATACTAAGATTTTTGTTTCTGTGAGAGATCACTCAGTATTATAGACTCTAGTTCCATCCAGGTTGCTGTGAAATTCTTGATTTTGTTATTTTTTATGGCTGCATAGTACTCCATCATGTATATGTACCACATTTTATAAATCCAGTCCTCTTTTGATGGACAGCATGGTTGGTTCCAGGTTCTTGCTATTGTGAACAATGCTGCGATAAACATTCGTGTGCAGGTATCTTTTTGATAGAGTGATTTGAGTTCTTCAGGGTATATTCCCAGTAGGGGGATTGCAGGGTCATATGAGAGGTCTATATTTAGAACTTTTAGGAATAACCACACTGCTTTCCATGGAGGTTGCACTAGTTTGCACTCCCACCAACAGTGTAGAAGTGTTCCCTTTTCATCACACCCTCTCCAGCAACTGTTATTTTTTGAGTTATTGATAATTGCCATTCTGACTAGAGTTAGTTGGTATCTCAGTACGATTTTGATTTGCATCTCCTTGATGATTAGTGAGGTTGAACATTTCTTCATGAGTCTGTTAGCTGCTCGGATGTCTTCCTTTGAGAAGTATCTGTTCATATCTTTTGCCCACTTTATAATGGGGTTGTTTGTGTTTATTTTTCTTTTCAGCATATTTGAGTTCCTTGTAGATCCAAGATGTTAAGCCTTTGTCAGACCTGGCGTTGGTAAATACTTTTTTCCAGTCTGTAGGCTATCTCCCTGCTCTCTTGATGGTTTCTTTGGCTTTGCAGAAGCTTGTCAGTTTAATGAGATCCCACTTGTCACTTGTCTATCTTATCTCTTGTGGCCTGTGGGTTTCGGGATTTATTCAGGAATTGGATGCCAGTTCCAATTTTCATAAGGGTATGTCCTGCATTTTCTAAGGTTCTTATGGTTTGAGGTTTTACACTTAGGTCTCTAATCCATTTAGAGTTAATTTTTGTGTGTAGGGATAAACAGGGGTCTTGTTTGAATCTTATGCATGTGGTCAGTCAATTTTCCCAACACTATTTACTGAATAGGTTCTCCTCTCTCCAGTGGTAGGTGGTGGAGGCTTTGTTGAAGATGAGTTGGTTGAGAAATTGAGGTTTTGCTTCTGGAGTCTCAATTCTATTCCATTGGTCTATATGCCTGTTCCTGTACCAGCACCAAGCTGTTTTGATTATTGTAGCTTTATAGTAAAGTTTGAAGTCTGGTAATGTGATACCACCTGCTTTGTTTTTGTTGTTTTTTTTTTTGCTGAGGATTGTTCTGGCTATTCTTGGTCGTTTGTGTTTCCATATGAATTCCTGTATGGTTTTTCTATCTCTGAGAAGAATGTTGCTGGTAATTTGATGGGTATTGCACTAAATATGTAGATTGATTCATTTTTTGATTCTAACAATTTTGAGGTGGAGTCTGTTAGCATATATATGTATGTCAGCATACATATATATATACAACTGACCTTCAATGTACTCCCCTTGGGAAGCACTGATGGAGTGTTTAGTCTACTCATCAAAGCAATTTTGGAAGTCTTTTTCTGGAATGGCCATCAGAGTTCACCTCTTTATTTGTTGAGATCTGACAAATAAGTTTGCAAACTTTTCACTGTGCACTTACATTGACAGCACTCTACATATGATTGTATTGCCACATTCTTCCTACTCTGAGGATCTGGACCCCCAAAATAAAGAAAACATTGAAAGGAAGACATCTGAAGACATTCGGGACGTTATGAGTAATATGACAACACCTCTGATAGCTGTTCCTGAAAAAGAGTTCCAAAATTGATTTGAAGGGTGTACCAGGCAACCAAAGGGATTACTTCACAGCTGCCCAAAGGGATTACTTCAAAAGTGACAGTATGTATGTAACATTTTCTCCAAGGTGAGTTTGTAAATTTAATTGTTGAGCCCTGCCACACACACATATACATACACACATATTTATAATATCTTATCATGTCATTACCAAACACAAACATCCATTTTTTTCTTAATATGAATCTATTTTATAATTTTCTCATGTCTAATTTTTCTGGGTAGTACTTCCAGAACTATGATAAATATAAATTAGCAGGCATGATTGTCTAGTTCTTAATCTTTTTAAAAAAGTTTTTTAAAGATGTGGGGTGCAATTCAGTGTTAAGTATGCAAAAGTTCTTTATGCAGGTATTCTTGTTGATTAGGTGTGCCATCCCTTCCCTTAGCAGTTTCCCACTACTGCCAATCCTGCCCCCGCTCCCCTGCAGTTTCCCAATACTGTTAATCTCCTTGTTATAGTATTATGATAATTTTTCAAGGTCCACTTATGAATGACAACATGCGGTACTCAGTTCTTTGTTTCTGTGATAAATAACTCAGTATTATAGACTCTAAGTCCATCCAAGTTGCTGCAATGATCATATTCTTGTCCTTCTTTATGGCTGCTTAATATTCCATCATGTATATGCACCACATTTTTTTTATTCAGTCCTCTTTTGATGGGCGGCATGATTGATTCTGTGTTTTTACTATTGTGAATAATACTGCAATAACAATGCATATACAGATATCTTTTTCATAAAATGATTTGAGTTCCTCTGGGTATATTCCCAGTAGGATGATTGTGGGGACATATGGAAGGTCAATTTTTTAGATCTTTTAGGAATTGTCTGTTTTCCACCAAGTATGTACTAATTTATATTCCCACCAACAGTGTGGGAGTGTTCCCTTTTTCCTCCATTCTCTCCAGCATGTTGTTTTTTGAGTTACTGGTGTTGACCATCATGACTGGAGTTAGATGGTACCTCTGTGTGGTTTTAATTTGCATCTCTTTGATGACTAATAAGGCTGAGCAATTTTTCATGTATCTGTTGGCTGCAATTATAATACTATAAGAAAGGGATTGGCAGTAGTGGGAAACTCCCAGGGGAGGGAGAGGCACACCTCATCAACAGGGGTACCTGCATAATGAACATTTGTATACTGAACCCTGAATTGTACTCCGCATCTATAAAACTTAAAAATAAATAAATAAACATTATTTGGCACATTAGTTGTCATGGGTAAATACCAAAAATAAATAAATAAATAGATAGATAAAATAATGTGTGTGAATTGCATCCAATGTTTCTTCTGCATTTATTGAGATTATGTCATTTTTTATCCTTTGTTCTATTAATGTAGTAAATCATACATTTGATTTCCATAGTTGAAACATTCTTGTATACAAGAGATAAATCCCAATTGATCATGGTGTATGATGCTTTTAATGTGCTACTGGATTTAGTTTGCCAACATTTTGTTGAGGGGTTTTGCATATTTGTTTGTAATTTTGTTGTGTCATCTTTATCTGGGTTTGGTATATGGGTAAAAGTAGCCCCATAAAATGCATTGGAATGAATTCCTATTTCCTCAATTTGTTGAAAGTTTTAAAATGTTAGTATTTATTCTTTAATAAATTTGTTTGGTGAATTCACTAGTGAAGTCATTTGGTCCATTGCTTTTGTTTGTTGAGAAAATTCTTAGCTTTTTTTTTGCTGAGAGGTTTTTGATTAGTGATTCAATCTCCCTACTAGTATAGGTCTGTTAAGACTTTCTATTTTTTCATGATGTAGTCTTTTTAGTTTGTATGTTTCTTAGATTTTACCCATTTCTCCTAGGTTGTTCAGGTTGTTTTCTTGGTATAACTACTTATATTATTTTCTCATAATTTTAGAAAATTTCTGTAACATTTATATTAATGTCTTCTCTTTAATTTTTAATTCTATTTTTTTGTCTTCACTTTTTTTGTTTTCTGAGGGTATGTTGTTTGTGATCATCTGTTCAATAAACCAAACCTTTGTTTCTGTTAGTTTTTACATTCCTCTATTCTTTAGTTTATTCCTGCTCCAATCTTTGCAAAATTGGCCTTCAGCCATTTTTTTCAATGGTAATTTGTCTATAAATTGGTGCCAAATAAATGTGTTTGTGGAGGGAATCAAGTTCCAGGTCTCTTACTCTGCATGTTGTTGACTTGACTTTCAATTAACTTAATACTGAATATTACAAAACCTTGCTTTCTTGAAGTAACTCTCTCTTGGTCATGGTCTGTTATCTGTTTTTATGTAAAATAAGATTTTATTTTCTAACAATTTGTGAATTTTGGCAACCATGTTCCTGAAGGATAGAATTGTGCAGTTTTTTTTCTTTTTTTAAAAATAATATCTTTTTCTGGTTTGAGATCAGATTAATATTGGTTACATAGTACAATAAAATGTAGTCCCCTTTCATTTTTGACAATTTATATAGATTTATATTGTTTATTTTTAATTGTTTAGTAATATTTTCCAGTGAGTCCCTACATAGTTGAAATTTTATTTATGTGAAAGTTTTTAACTAAAATATTAATATTATTAGTTTCTATCAAAATAATGTGGTTATCTGCAATTCTTACATTTTCATGGTTTTTATATTTCAATAAATTTGTCAATAAATTCTAGTAGACTGATAACATTGAGTTTTACCTTTACATCAAGTCTTATTTTTTTTTTCTGCCTTTTTAGTTGGGGTGCTGTTTCAGGTGCATTTGTTTTTATTATGGATATTTTGAGGTTCACTCTAGCAATTGCTATACATGCCATATTGTTTTATATGTTCTTGTTCACTTTTTTCTTTTTATGACAATGTTTTTAGGATATTTTGAGTTATTTTAATGATTCTATGTATTCTGTTTGCTATGTATTCTGATGAAGACTCTCAGCTACATGTCTTCATCGCTTTGCATTTTCGTTTGCTGGGTCACAGTCAAGATATTATCTCAACAAAGTATGCTGACACCTCATCAACAATGGTACCTGCATAATGAACACTTCTATACCTAACCTGAATTGTATACCACATCTTTAAAATAACAAAAAAGTATGCTGAAACAGTCATTGAATTAATCTCTTTTTTTTTTTACTACTGCCAGAAATAACAACCCTTCATTTCCTCATTTACAATGCCTGAAAACCAATGATTCATATACTTTGTCTGTTTTGTTGTTGTTATTGTTGTTGTTTCAGACAGTCTGGTAAATCTTTTTGGAAGGTAAGTATATATCCTATTACTCCATCTTTATTAAAAAGAGTCTATTTCTAAATAATTTTATCTTATTTTAGCAAGTATAGTGTACCAGGTAAAGAATCACAAAAGGTATATTTTTTTTAACTCAAATTTCCATGTCTATTTCTAAATACACCCAATTGATAGTAACAATTATTCCAGAATCTCAAAATTTGTTTCACAAAGACACTTTGAAAAAAACTCGCTATGTTCCCATTAATCTTAATGGGGCTAAACTTTTCCCCTGTTAGTCTCATCTGTCTCCTTCCATGCTCTTTATTGATAAACTAATGAAACCGGCCCAATTAATTAAACAAAATAAACAGTATTAGTATGTTAAAAAGGAAAAAAACTGAAGTACTAACTATTTGTCTTATTATGACGCGCCCAAGATAAACCTGTTGCCCCAATCTTAATTGGCCCATGCAAATAGATGAAGCATATGTTAAGGCTAATATGATTATATATATACATATATAAACTGAATATATATATACTATATATATATTATTTTGATTGCATGTGTAAACTGAGCACTGTAATTGAGGAGTTGTTATTTACAATTATTCTACAACAGTCATAAATGTTACTAGTGCAATGTGAAAATTTTATACATATATAACTTTTTAGTGAAACTGATACTTAGATTAACATACTGAGTTAAGTGAAACCAGGATTTCAAGGGATATGAGAGTTCTCTATTGTACCTTTAATAAAAGGTCAATAGTACTTACCAAAATTATCATTTGGGGTTATTAAAATCTTTCTCTAAACTATTTTGTTTATTAATCCAACCCCTAATATTAAACTGTTCTAATTGAAGAAAGGATTGGCATAGTGTCTTGAATATGCTGATTAACTGTTAAAAGTACTGATATGCTGAGTATATGTCAAAGGACCTCCAAATGTTGTTAATTATATGGTAAAAGTACCTCCAACCAAATAACATGCTTAAAAGTGGCATATGTCCTACATTTCTTGATTCTCTTTTACACAAGCACTTTTACACATCAAATGCAAAAAGAGAAGGAACTGGTTTTCTATCCCGGTCCTACTACTTTCTTTGTGAGTGCGGTAAAAAGAACTTCCTTAGTCTCTCTCTCTTAGCCTCTCTCCTCCTTGAAAATAAGGAGTTTTGACATTGAAGGCATGCTGTGAATTTCAGGTTAAATTAGATATGCAAAATTTGGCACATACAGGTAATATTTACCTTTGTGTTCTGACAGAAAAATGTGTCATTTGAAGAGCATCTGAAAAGACTGGTATGGCTGATGAACAAAAGCAACACTGGCTGCTATGTATCAGGCATTCCTGGAGGCCAGCCGGGCAAAATACATAGAATCTTCCTGGTCATCTACATTTATTCACATTGCTGTGCACCCCCAGTGACACTGAACATCCTGGTTTTCACTCTAAGTATAGGACCCCAACCCACTGGACACCTGACCGTGACCACAGTGGGTCTTCAGGAGACAGAAAACACAATACAGGATCTTGCTCAGACTATCTCTCTTGCACCCTCTATCTCTTGGATGACACGAGTACTTACCTGTGCGATCTTCCATGGTGTGCCTTACCTCCCAGTTCTGGATGCCAGTCGCTGCCTCCTTTTTTCACTAGGTGCCATCATAATACCAGCTCAGAGATGTAACTGTTAACACCCAATGATGCTGAACATCTTGATTCCTACCCCACTCCTGGAGAGATTTCTTGGAGCCTGATGTGTCCTCAAGATCTACATCATGACTGTAACAATTAGAAGCCATTTGAGTCTGTGAGCCTAGGTTTTTCCTCACTGGAACTTACATCTGAAGATCATACTTCTCTCTTGAGGCTTCTGAGTGCATAACTCCCATCTATACTTCAGAGTCCATATATTGCTGAAATATGGACTATTTTTTGTGATTGCATGACAAAATATATATATTTGCATAATAGATACATGAAAACAAACACGATTGACAGAGTTGCTAAAATATAGATGCCAAGTCCAACCTAACTGGCTGAAGTGGGAATCTGTGAGAATGACTGGCCTAAATCAAATTAAACGGAAATGCCTTATAAACATTTTAAAAAACCAAATCAACAAGTTCTGTTTCCTAACACACAATGTGAGGATCTAGTCTCCAATGAGGTCAGAGTGGTTGGAAAGTAGAATAGAGGGAAATTGCAAGGGTGAGTCACCTGTTCCCTCCCCCATCTGCTCCTCGTTTGTTCCTGATGTTGATGAAAAGCCAAACTTGGTAAAATATTTAAAGAGGTTAGTTTTGAGTCAATTGAGTGATCATGGCCCAGGGTATAGCAGTCACAAGAGATCCTGAGAAAATGTGCCTGAGGTAGTCAGCTTAGAGTCTGGCTTCAACGAGTTTAAGGGTTTGATTTAAGAAGTCAGTAGAAGCCAGGCTCGGTGGCTCAGCCTGTAATCCCACGCCTTTGGGAGGCTGAGGTGAGTGGATTGCCTGAGCCTGCGGGTTCGAGACCCACCTGGGCAGCGAGACCTCATCTCTACAATAAAGCAAAAAATCAGCCGGGCATGGTAGCACATGCCTGTAATTCCGGCTACTGGGAAAGCTGAGGTGGTAGAATCGCCAGAGCCCAGCAGGTCGAGGCTGCGGTGGCCGGGAGCAGCCACTGCATCTCCAGTCTGGGCGACAGAGTGAGACTGCAACTCAAAAAAAAAAAGTCTGTGGTAAGATGGGAGATCCATGGTCCTCATAGGTCGAAGCCCTCAGAGAGCATGTAATGGAATACCAGAGTCAGGTTAAAATTTGATCTTTTATTTACTACAGAAAGTCTTTTTGGTCACTCTTATGATCTCTATTTTAATGTTAATGCTAGTCCATTGAGACTAACCTACAAAAGGGAGGGAATAGAACAAGGCTTGTCCAAACCCTCTTCAGTTATGGTCTGGAATTTAGTGTTTTGGGTTTCTCTGAGATTTCCTTAGCCAAAGGAGTGGTCTATTTAGTTGGTTGGGAGACTTGTGGCTTTAATTTTGGTTTACTGTAGGTTGTCCTCTCTGACATTCTGATTTCACACAGAATCTTGAGGTCTAACATGTGATGTCATAAAGGTAGCTACTTCCACATCCTAGTCCCTGGGACTCAGAATATTTTGCAGAAAGTCTGGCACAAAACACATCAATCCTCACACATGTCAGTTCTTCCACCACAATTAAGTCAAAAAACAAAGACATGTGAGCAGAGGCAGATTAATAAGAACCTATATTTTTATACATAGCATCAGGGAGAGATAAGGGGCCATTGAGTCAAATCTTTAAAGGGAAAAAGAACACCTGCAAATAGCAGTGACCATTCTCCCAATCTTGGACTAGGAAGATCTGGCCCAGAATTTGTGCCATCTAGGTTAATAGTCAAGTAAGGGATGTTCAGTTTATGGCACTTGCAGGTCTCTTGTACTCTTTGTGGTGATTGTAAAGTGTATTTTATATAAACTGGTCTATCCCATGGTATCTCTCTCTCACACACGCGTGCGCGCGCGCGCACACACACATACACACACACACACACACGCACACACACACACACGCACACACACTCAGACACATGTGCACATAGAACATTAGATTTTTTTGGGCCTCAGATTTATGTAATTAGAGCAGGTTAAGTTGACCTTAAAGGGAACTAAGAGGCTTTCTCATGGACCAATATATTTTCTAGGTAACCCTATGTGGAGAGGTTTTCTCACTGTTGAGTGAGATACATGAGAGGAATCATCCATGGAATGGTGGCTCCTGAAGCTCTTAGCAGGTGCCATGGTGCCATAGTGGCTGCTTTTCCTTCTTATATCACAGGCACAGTTGCTTTTCCCAGGAGTCTCCAAATACAAGTATATTATCCACAGTGCTGGCTACTCTAAAGTCACAAGGAACAACCTGACTGGGTGATTCACTGGTGTTTTTTCTCAAAGGGAGATTAGAGGGTTTCCTGCATCCACAGTGTTGTTCTTTATTGTACTGCCCATGTTTACCAATGTGGCCTCATGTTCTCTGTGTGAATAGTAGACCATTCTTGGATACAGGGGAGAATGGAACCTGACAGCCCTGGTATCTACAGCACTGGAGTCAAAGTTTGGCTTGGATACTGTTTCAGATATACTACTCACTAGAGTGGAAGTTACCAGAGGAACTATGATCAGAAGTCATGTAAAAACTGGGGAGACAAGGATCATACTGTTGCCCATGGAGTTTTCTTAATTTGGGTTTATAGGTCATTTTTCCATTTAAAGGATGGTTAAATATTGGAATGGGACTGGAGAAAATAAGGTAGGTGGGCAGATGACTTCTCATTGTGTTAACTTCTCAGGATGCCACTACGTTGCAAATAATTTTGAATTTGGGAAAATGGGAGTCCACTCACCCAGAAGCTAGGAGTGGATCTGGAAGTCATAACCTTAAAAAGAAGAGTATTGTCAATGTAAATGTCCCCAAGATCTGAAGTGATCTGTGAGGTCAAGTGAGTAGATGTATTAGCTGAGATGCCAGAAATGACTCCTGTAGGATTGATAGACTTGCCAGGGGTAATGGGGATCATGATAGAATGGACTGGATGAGGAATGAGGAGGAAAAAAGGATGGGAATTGACACACAGTGATGTCTGGAACTTCTGCTGAAGTGAGAGTTAAAGGATCAGGGCTTGGGGACAGGAGACAGACAGGCAGGGTAGGAGAGGTGGCAGCCAAGTCAGCCTAATACGTGGTGAAAAGAACAGTTGGGTCTGCAAAGTATAACTGACCAGAAGCAGGGAGGCTGCTGTCCTCCAGCAAGTGAAGGGAGAGAAGGGACAGCCCGGGTGGTGGTACAATTTGCCAAGGTTAGTGTTTCATTCTCTTCTTAAGCTGCACGATTTTGCTATTACTTTTAGCCCCAATGTACTTGCACAAAGAACCCAAATCATTCTAAATAGCTGTGTCCAGACATTCAGTATGTGGGGGCAGCTCACTTATATTCCACAACAGTTGCAGTGGATATGGTGGCAGCAGTGGCAGTGAAATAGATAATGTCCTTTGGCAAGGCCTAGGACTGGCAGCTCTCTTTAAAGAGCTACTTGGTGGAATATGGGGTGACTCCTTGCGTCTCCTTCATACAGCACATCAGCAAGTCTGGAAAGCTGGGCACTCCAACATTTCTTTGGTGGACTTGTCCAGCAACAAAGAGAAGCTTGGGGCTGGGTCTGGGAGCATGGCTGGATCTGTCTCAAGAGGCCCGACATCTCCAGCATGCTTGGATTGGTATGTTCTTCACAGAGGGAGCCCACTGGAAACACCTAGGCCTTCTCACTCAAGTTTTTTTTAGTTTGAACATGGGAGGTTTCCCTCCAGCAGCCCAGGACAGCCCCCCATGGAAGTGAAATCTCCCCTAGTCTCTAGGGGCTGAGATCTCAAAGCTGCTTCCTCCTTGCTAGGGTGGTCCTATTTCTTGACCTCCTGCTCTTTGATCACATCCTTCTACTCCTCTTTGATTACCTTTTCGGTTCTCCTTGGGGCCTCCCCTTGACCTCCTTGCGGAGCCTGGATGGTGTCAGTTTCATAGGACTGACCACCTGCTCAGGTGGGGAAGGCGGAGGGTATACTTGCGGCCGAGAGGAGCAATCCTCGCGGAGGTCAAGTGTCCCTACTTAAGCGACGTCCCCACAGACAGCGCGGGTTTCTTCTCCGGGGCTTCATTCCAGGATTCAGGTGGCGGGGTCCCCAGGGAGGAACCCGTGGCCTGCGGGAGAGGACCTCGCTCCTTTGGGGCGATGTAGAGTCTATGGGGTGGAGTCATACAACCCAGACTAGGGTTCAGCAGCCTGCAGGCAGGAAAAGGGCCAGGGGCAGGCTCAGGAGCAGAGGGGTGGCCCTGGCCAGGAGTGGGAGCCTTGGCGGAAGGCGGGACTACTGGAACCCGGCACCTCCAGTGTCACCAGCTGGACCAGAAAACCAACTCAGCCAGTAAGAAACTGAGGAAATTGCCCACGACCAGCAGGTTGTGAGGCCTGCATGGCCAGAAAAGAGTCCCCAGCCACCAACTGGAGACGAGTCCCCAGCCACCAACTCCTCTCTCAGCCAAACACACACAGGGTAGCCCCGTGACTGTGACGTCTCAATGGGGCTCGTGACATGAGGGGGCGCGTCAGGGAAGGGGCATGGTTCTGGCCAAGCACCAAGGAAGGGCGACAACGGGCACTGCGCGAGGTTCCACCCACCGCCAGCGCAGGTGGACATTCTGTCACCTGGGGATTTCCTGCTGCTGCTTGCAGGTGATTGGCCCCAGGTGGGCCACTCTGTGGAGGTTGGTGGGGACTGCCCGGTCTAGTCACTCAGTGACTGTGTGTCGCTCCCCTCCTCTCTGCGTCATAGGGGCAGAACCCGATCAAACTCAGCCCAGGGGCAGGCCAGTTCCTGCCAAGCTCCTTCAGGCCCTCTCCCTTCTCCAGTACCGCCCTGGTCTGAAGGTCACAAGCCCAGGTGCGAAGATGATGCGGTTGTGGGACCTGACTGGGTGCTGCACCCTATGATATTCTTCCCTATATGGCGTAGTCTCTTCGTTTATTTTTACAAATCGGGTTTAATCATTTAAGCTTCAGAACATTCCTCAGGTGATACATTTGTTGGTCCAGCCGTGATTTGAACCCTGGCTGTATGATTCCAGAGCGCAAGTTCTGGCCTGTGTGTCTCATCATGTACACGTCAAGAGAGATATATAAACATTTCTTTTCGGTAGTCGTTTGCATACTTAGCACAACGTCATATCTATGATGAGCTCATACATGCCTAGGAGGAGGTTTTTATTTCAACACCTAAGCTATTCTACTCAAAAAAATATATGGTAGAAACAACGGATTGTTAATCTAACAACACCCCACAATTTTTTTCTCATTCAACCTTGGAGTCCAGATTTTCTTTTTGGTCTACTTTGAAAAATCTAAATATGTATCATATTGTAAATCCACTTTGGTCTATCCTGACAGAAATTCACCAGTAGATTATTCAATATGGATAAGAAGTCAGTTTCTTTTTTTTTTTTTCTTTTTGAGTTGGAGTCTCACTCTGTCGCCCAGACTGGAGT
>NW_007254767.1:176096-178191 GCF_000164805.1 Carlito syrichta | reverse complement strand
CAGGCGGGTCTCGAACCCACGGGCTCAGGCAATCCACTCACCTCAGCCTCCCAAAGCCACGGGATTACAGGCTGAGCCACCGAGCCTGGCTAGAAGTCAGTTTCTTTGGCCTTCCTGGAATAGGTCTAAAAGCAAACATGCCATTTATTTGTAGGTTAGTAGTAGATCAATGTATTGGATAAAATGTGATATGAACAATGTGGTCACTGTGTTTACACATTATTTTCAACCAAATATAAGTCTTGATAGTCTTATGCCCAAGAGAAGAAACACTAACTCTTGGGTGTCAGGACAAGGAAAACACCTATTATTCTCCTAGGAGTTGGAAGATTCTGCATGGCAAAAGATTCTCCTCAAGGCTTTATCTAATTTAAATATCGTTTCTTTGGGTCATTTCATTGGCTTCTTTTTCTCTCTTGGACTGATGTTGCTTACCACACAAATGACATGCAAAATCAAGGATCAGAAACCACGAGACAGAAGTCAGTAAAAATATTTTTGTAATTTTTACTTTTAGAATATCTATTTTTAACTAACGTATAAATTATTAACATACTACACGATTGTTTTTAGCCTTCTACTCATATTTCTTTAATAATATTTCAGAGTATTTGAACTTCTGTCCTAATAAGACTGAAGTTGTTAAGACACAAAAAGATTTGCTCAGATCCAAATCCTATCTGAAAAGAGGAAACATATTATAAGGACTTTCTAACCTCTCCAGGAGAAGAAATGGTTTAAAATCATGGCACTTGACAATAATTCATTGATATCATTTGAGGAGAGTTTACAAAGGAATAATCTCTTGATTTTGTTTGTTTGAAAAACAAATAACAAGCTGGAACAAATGTTGGATCCAGATGTACTGTAGGAACTCTGAAAAAACTTGATTACATTTCAAAACTTTTGAAAACAATAAATTACAGTAATTCCTTGAGCAATCAATTACTAAAGATTTAGGATATAGCTATCTCTAAGGGGAAATTATACCTATCCCATACAGTTGATTTGAAGATTAAATTCTGTAATTTCTACAAATGTTTAAGTGCTACAAGGAGGTTTGGTATTATCCTGTTGGTATATATTTTTTTATGATATTGTTCATGTTAGTGCCTTACTTTTGTTTTACTGTTTTGGAAAGCAGACTATTTTTCAATTGCTCAATGGAAATGACCTTTTTTGCAAAACTTGAGAATGAAGGCATAGATAATTCTCAACACCTCTCACACTACAATATATTCAGCAGATAATTCACTCATGTATTTTTTCTTTGGATTTTGTTGCATTTCTACTTTCAGCCATTTGCTCTACTTTGGATTTTTGAAAATATTTTCCAGACTTTCAGATTATTGTCTTTTTTTAAAAAAATCAATATTTTTTTATTATGATACTGTGGGGTACAGTTAAGGGTTAGGTATACAAATATACTTCATTCAGGCCCCCTTGTTGATAGCAGGTGTCTCCCCATCCCCAGACAGAAGTTTACTACCATTGCTTCCATTCCCCTTTCCGCCCCCCATAGTTTTGCACCACTATCAGTCATTTTCTTATGGTAGTGCGTTGGATAATCAAGGTCCACTATATGAATGAGAACATGTGATACCCAGATCTTTGTTTCTGTGAGCGGCCACTCAGTATTATAGACTCTAGTTGCATCCAGGTTGCTGTGAAATTCATGATTTTGTTCTTTTTTATGGCTGTATAGTATTCCATCATGTATATCTACCAATTTTTTTAATCCAGTCCTCTTTTGATGGACAACATGGTTGGTTCCAGGTTCTTGCTATTGTGAACAATACTGCGATAAACATTCGTGTGCAGGTATCTTTTTTATAGAGTGACTTGAGTTCTTCAGGGTATATTCCCAGTACGGAGATTGCAGGGTCACATGGGAGGTTGATGTTTAGAGCTTTTAGGAATCACCACACTGCTTTCCACAGAGGTTGCACTAGTTTACACTCCCACCAACAGTGTAGAACTGTTCCCTTTTCGCCACATTCTCTCCAACAACTGTTATTTTTTGAGTTATTGATAATTGCCATTCTGACTGGAGTTAGGTGGTATCTCAGTGTGGTTTTGATTTGCATCTCCCTGA
>NW_007254767.1:174757-175961 GCF_000164805.1 Carlito syrichta | reverse complement strand
TAATTTTTCCCAGTCTGTAGGCTGTCTCCCTGCTCTCTTGATGGTTTCTTTGGCTTTGCAGAAGCTTATCAGCTTAATGAGGTCCCACTTGTCTATCTTATCTCTTATGACCTGTGGGTTTCGGGTTTTGTTCAGGAATTGGATGCCAGTTCCAATTTCTATGAGGGTATGACCTTCATTTCCTAAGGTTCTTCTGGTTTGAGGTTTTACATTTAGGTCTCTGATCCATTTGGAGTTAATTTTTGTGTATGGGGATAGATAGGGGTCCTGTTTCAATCTCTGCATGTGGTCAGCCAGTTTTCCCAGCACCATTTACTGAACAGGTTCTCCTCTCCCCAGTGGTAGGTGGTGGAGGCTTTGTCGAAGATGAGTTGGTTGAGAAATTGGAATCTTGATTCCGGAATCTCAATTCTATTCCATTGATCTATATGCCTGTTCTTATACCAATACCAAGCTGTTTTGATGATTGTAGCTTTATAGTAAAGTAGTAAAAGTTTGAAGTCTGGTAAAGTGATACCACCTGCTTTGTTTTTTTTTTTTTTTTTTGCTGAGGATTGTTCTGGCTATTCTTGGTCGTTTGTGTTTCCATGTGAATTCCTGTGTTGTTTTTTCTAGCTCTGAGAAGAATGTTGCTGGTAATTTGATAGGTATTGCATTGAATCTGTAGTTTGCCTTAGGTAAGATGGACATCTTCACAATGTTGATTCTTCTAATCCATGCGCATGGGATATTTTTCAAATTGTTTGTGTCATCTTTGATTTCTTTGAGCAGAGTTTTGTAGTTTTAATTGTAAAGGTCTTTCACGTCTCTGGTTAGGAAGATGCCAAGGTATTTATTTTTTTGTGGCTATTTTGAATGGAATTGTGCTTTTTATTTGGGTTTCTGTTTGTTTATTATTGGTGTAAAGAAATGCGATTGTCTTTTGCACATTTATGTTATATCCTGGGACTTTGCCAAAGGCCTTTATCAGTGTAAGGAGGTTTTTGACAGATTCTCTTGGGTTTTCAAGGTACACGATCATGTCATCTTGATAATTTGACTTCTGCTTTTCCTATTTGGATACAACTGACTGCCTTCACTTCTCTGATTGCTCTAGCCAGGACTTCCAATACTATATTGAACAGGAGGGATGAGGGTGAAGATACTTGTCTTGTTCCAGTTTTCAGGGGAAATGTTTCCAATTTTTGTCTGTTTAGGAGTATGC
>NW_007254767.1:158265-174737 GCF_000164805.1 Carlito syrichta | reverse complement strand
TGGCTGTGGGTTTCTCGTAGATGGCTTTTACTACTTTGAGGTATGTTCCCTGTATGCCTAGATGTTTGAGGGTTTTTATCAAGAAGGGGTGCTGTATTTTATCAAAAGTTTTTTTCTGCATCTAATGATATAATCATGTGGTTTTTGTTTTGACATCTGTTGATGTATTTAATTACATTTATTGTTTTATGAATGTTGAACCAGACTTGCATCCCAGGGATGAAGCGTACTTGGGTATAATGGATGATTTTTGAGATGTGTTGTTGAATCTGGTTTGCAAGGATCTTGCTGAGAATTTTAACGTCTATGTTCATCAAAGATATTGGCCTGTTGTTCTCTTTTTTTGTTGAATCTTTACCTGGCTTGGGTATCAATGTGATGTTAGCTTCATAAAATGATTTGGGGAGAGTTTCATCTTTCTCAATCACCTGAAATAGCTTCAGTAGGATTGGAGTCAGTTCCTTCTTAAATGTCTTGTAGAATTATGCTGGAAAGCCATCTGGTCCAGGGCTTTTCTTTTTGTAGGTAGTTTTCTTATTACATAGTCAATTTCCTTGATGGTCATTTGTCTATTTAGGGTCTCAATTTCTTGTTTCAACCTAGGCAGGTTGTGTGATGACAGAAAGTCCCCCATTTCCTTGAGGGTTTTCAAGTTTGTTTCCATACAAGTGTGCATAGTAGTCTCTGATGATCTTTTGTATTTCTTCAGGGTCAGATGTGACTTCATCTTTTGTGTTTCTGATTGTGCTTATTTGGGTTTTTTCTTTCTTTTTCTTGGACAGTCTAGCTAGGGGAACATTGGTCTTGTTTATCCTTTCAAAGAACCAGCTTTTTGTTTCATTGTTTTTTATATTGTGTTTTTGTCTTCTATGTCCTGGATTTGGGCTTTTATTTTTGGTGATCTGGATTCTTCTGCTGAAATTAGGGTTTTTGTGGTCTTCCTTTTCCAGCTTCCATAGGTGGCTTGTTAGGCTGCTAATTTGTGCTCCTTCCATTTTCTTCATGTGTGTTTGTAGGGATATAAATTCCCCTCTTACTACAACTTTTAAGGCGTCCAGAGATTTTGGTTAGATGTTTCTTCATTTTCATTTGTTTCCAGGTATCTTTCGATCTCTGTTTGGATTTCATCATTGACCCAGGAGTTGTTTAACATCATGCTGTTTAGTGACCATGACTTTGTGAGTTTGGGGGGACCTTGTTGGTGTTAATGTTTATTTTTATTCCACTGTGGTCCGAGAAGGTGCATGGTAGAATTTCCATCCTTTTAAATTTGCTCATGCTTGATTTATGGCCAATTATGTGGTCAACTTTGGAATACGTTCCATGCAGTGATGAGTAGAATGTGTATTCTCTGGTCTTTGGATGGAGTGTTCTGTAGGTATCTATTAAGTGCATTTGGTCCAGAGTCATTTTGAGGTTCCAGATCTCATTGCTGATTTTTTGTCCTGATGATCTGTTGAGAGTTGTGAGTGGGGTATTAAAGTCCCCAGTTATGATGGTGTTAGAGTCAATATCTTTCTTTAGTTTTCCTAGGAGTTGCTTTACAAAAGTTGGTGCACCTATATTAGGGGCATATATGTTTAGGATAGATATCTCTTGTTGATGGAGTGAACCTTTTATCATTATGTAGTGGCCCTCTGTATCTTTTTTAATTTTTGATAGCTTAAATGGTATTTTGTCTGAAATTAGGATTGTGACTCCTCCTTTATTTTGTGTTCCATTCGCCTGAAAATTTGTTTCCCATCTTTTTACTTTGAGACTGTGCATGTCCTTTCTAGTGAGATGGATCTCTTGAAGGCAGTATATTGTTGCCTGATGATATTTTTCCATTTTGCAATTCTATGTCTTCAGTGGTGCATTTTGTCCATTCACATTCAGGTTAATTATTGAAATGTGAGAGTTCGTCCCTATCATAGAGTTCTTATAGAGTTGTTCTTCCATTTGGTTGGTTTTGGGGTTGGTTCATGTGTATTTTATTATTTTTCCTGTACTCTTTGAAGAATGTTGTTCTTTTACCCCCTTTTCTTCTGTTTAGTACTTTCTTAAGTGTTTCATGTAGAGGTGGTTTGGTGGCAGCGTAAGTTCTTAGGGATTGGATACCTGGGAAAGATTTTAATTCTCCTTCGCTGATGAAGTTTAATCTGGCTGGGTAGGTTATTCTTGGTTGAAATCTAGGACTTTGAAAATAGGGCTCCAAGATCTCCTAGCCTGCAAGGTTTCTGTAGATAAATCTGCTGCTATTCAAATTGGTTTTCTGTAGATAAATCTACTGCTATTCTAATTCATTTTCTGTAGATAGATCTGCTGCTATTCTAATTGGTTTTCCATGCTAGGTGATCTGACCTTTTTCTCTTGCTGCCTTTAGGATTTTTTCTTTTATGCCTACTTTGTTTGGGTGACTTATTATGTGTCTAGGGGTTGGTCTTCTCATTTGTTGTCTTGCAGGGGTTCTCTGAATCTCTTGTGTTTGAATTTTTGCATCATTGATTAGATAAGGGAAGTTTTCTTTAATGATCTCATTGAAGGTTTGTTCCAGTGTGGTCTCTGTCTCTCTTTCTGCCTCAGGAAGTTCAATTACTCTTAGGTTTTGTCTCGAAGTAATCGCTCATCTCTTGAAGGTTCTTTCTTTTTTTTTTTGAGTTGGAGTCTCACTCTGTCGCCCAGACTGGAGTGCAGTGGCCACTCCCAGCCACCGCAGCCTCGACCTGCTGGGCTCTGGTGATCCTTCCACCTCAGCCTTCCCAGTAGCCAGAATTACAGGCATGCGCTACCATGCCCGGCTGATTTTTTTGATTTATTGTAGAGATGAGGTCTTGCTGCCCAGGCGGGTCTCGAACCCACGGGCTCAGGCAATCCACTTACCTCAGCCTCCCAAAGGTGTGGGATTATAGGCTGAGCCACAAAGCCCGGCTTGAAGGTTTTTTTCTGTCTTTTTGAGCTTGTTTTCTGTTTTTGAGAGTTTGGGTTAGTTCTATATTTTGGTCCTCAAGCTCTTAGATTCTTTCTTCTGCTTGGGTAATTCTGCTTTCCATGCTTATCAGTTTGTTATTTATTTCATTCACAGTATTCTTTATTACTGTTATCTCAGATATCAACTCCTTTCTAGTTTCTTCTTTAGTCTCCTCAATTCTTTTCAATCTCTCCATAAATGTCTTGATATCTCGGTGTGTAGTTTGAGACCAGTCATTCTGGGGGCTCTTCATTGTCTGCATTCCAAGTCAGTTTTCTCAGTGTCTACCCTCCCAGGAGTCTGGGAAAGACCCATATTCTTCTTTTGGTTTTTCTTCATTTGTGTAGATTTTTCTCTCTTCCATTTGGAGAGTCTCATGAATCCACCTATGCCATCACCATCTTGTGGAACATAGGTTATTGTCTTTGTGGTCTATATATAGTTTCTGTAGTTTCTTCCATTCTTCCTCAACCTCTTGTTCCTTCCCCTCCTCCTGCATTTCACCTTATATTCTACTTCAAGACTTTTTCAACACATAAGAATCATTCTTAGTTCAATGGATATACAAAATGATCTGTGGGACTGTTTTTTTTCAATCCCTGATCCAATAACTTCGAGTAAATACATTTTTGGACATTTTATTGGTCTTCCTAATCTTGTCCTTCCTCTCCTGCAGTCTCAATCCCACATGGCCTCTGGAGAACTTCTCTTTAATCATAATCAGATGATATCATTCAAACCTCTACAATGGATTACTCACAGCAAAAGCCAAAGACCTCAAAATGCCTCTAAAGTCCTACAATCTGAGTATCCCATTTTCTTTCTGATTTCATTGTCTTCTACTCTACACACTAAGCCCTCTCTTTCTACACACACTGTTGTCTTCTCTGTTCCCTGAGTACTGTATGTATGTTCCTGAGTAATGTACGAATGTTTTTGCCTCATGGCCTTCCCATCTGGCTGTTCATTCTGCCTGGAGCACTCATTCCATACATGTGCGCACTTCTGTTTTCTAGAGCCCTTTTATTTTTCTTCTTAGTTTTAATCATTGCTATAATAACAAAATTTAACCTCCACCAACCTACTAATATTCTTCATCCCCTTTCGTGAATTCTGCAGTACTTACCCTAGATACTATTTATGTCAGCCATAGATATATTTTATATTTATATGTTTATATTCATGTTTATATATTTGCAAATTTCTGTTCTTTTCAGTTCCCCAATTAAAGATAAAATTTTGTTGTTCTTCACTGCCATATCCCCTGAACACACCCATGAACCATAGAGAACAGTATCTGTCATTTGTTAAGGGATCAATACATTTTCTTAAATGGAAAAAATAAAAATAAAAAAGATATGGTTCTGAAAGCCAGTCCTAGATTGTGCTGTTGGTGTACCTAGCCAAGTTATGTAAGTCTAGTACATGTCCGTTTCCTCCCTTGTGAAATAGATTTATAATAGTTCTCATTTTAAAAACTTGCTCAGAAAAATGAAATTTAAGATGATGTTCAAAAAGAGGCTGTTATTATATTCAGCATGAACTAAGCAGGAATCCCATATTGAGATGTGTAAGAAGACACAGTAAAGTTGATAACGTTCAGAGCCAAAAGTGAGGTTAGTCCTTATTTAAAAGAATTGCAAAGCCTTGAATGCCCAGGGATATAGGACCCATGAACCACAGAGACATAGGTTTAGAAGGAAGTTGTATTATATTTATTTGCCTGAGTAGTCTCAAGATGATGATGTTATCAGGAGAGTTGCATTATATCAGAGGTGAGCAGTACTGGCTGTGTTACATTCATAAAATACTCCAGGTATTGGAGATTTCAGAATTCTCAGGATTCCCCAAAAAGCAGAGACAACAATACCCAATAGATGAGGGAGAGGAAATTGAAATTAATATTGCTGGACTCAGAGACTTGAAACTGTAATCCAAGCACTTTGGTACTAAAATTAATAGTTCCAGTCACAGTGGCTTTCATCTATAATCCCAGCACTTGGGTAAGCAAAGATGGATGCATTGCTGGAGACAAGGAGTTCAAGACCAGTCTATGCAAAAAAGTGAGACACCATTTCTACAAAAAATAGAAAAATGAGCTGTTCTTGTTCATGGGTGCCTATAGCTCCAACTACTCAGGAATTTCAGGTGATGGTAGCCTCATACATCCCACTGCACTGTAGCCTTTGCAACAGAGTGACACTAGTTCTCAAAAATAGGAAGGAAGGAAGGAAGGTAGGAAGGACAGAAGGAAGGACAACATACTTCAGAAAATAATAACATCATGGATAATGAAAAATGTATGCAATGGTAATGTGATCAATTGCTCAAGAAGATGGCCAATCCTAATAGTGTCTGCCTAGAACAACAGATCATGACAATACATAAAAACAATAGCTGAATAGCTGATAAACATGAAAGAATCATTAGATACCCACAATTACTGAGGAAGAATTCATCACTCCTCTCTCTGGAATTGACAGTAAAATTTGGGCAACAATGTAGCAATTACATAGAAGACTTGAAAAACACTATCAATGAAGTTGGTATAATTTAGAGAATATCCTGTTCATCAAAGGCATACACACTTTTAAAGTATACATGAAACCTTTGCCAGGAAAGATCATACTTTAGTCCATAAAACAAATGTAAATATATTTTACTGTATTCAAATAATTCAATGTATATTCTATGACTAGTATGAATTTAAAGCAGAAATCAATAATCAAAAATTCTTAAGTATTTAAAATTAAACAACATATTTATCAGTAAACCACAGGTCAAAAAGAGATCACAAGAACACTCAGGAATTATTTGGAATTGAATAAATGGAAACATAAAATACAAACTCTAAGGAACAAAGTTCAAGCAGATTTTAAATTTAAACGTCTATATTTAAAAGTTGTATACAAACCAGATTCTAAGTTTCCGTCTTAATAAGCTAGGGGGGGATGTGTATAAAATTAAAAGAGAAAGACTAGAGTTGGCCGGGCTTGGTGGTTCAGCCTGTAATCCTGCGTCTTTGGGAGGCTGAGGTGAGTGGATTGCCTGAGACTGTGGGTTCAAGACCCGCCTGGGCAACTTGGTGAGACCTCATCTGTACAATAGATCAAAAATTAGCCAGGCATGGTAGTGCATGTCTGTAGTTCCAACTACTTGGAAGGCTGAGGTGGAAGGATCGCCAGAGGCCAGCAGGTCGAGGCTGCAGTGGTCAGGAGGGGCCACTGTACTCCAGTCTGGATAAGAGAGTGAGACTCCAACTCAAAAAAAACTAGAGTTGTAGAGAAAATAAGAAAGTCCAGAATGTAATGCAACTTTTGATCTCTAAAGAGATTTCAGTCTCTGCAACATATGGAGTTGGAAACATTGAACATCTTATGAAAAAAGTATCTTGACCCCTATTTTGAATCATATACACTCCCAGACCTAACTTTGCATTCCAAAATTATACAATTTTTAGAGAAATACATTGGAAACCTAGGAAAGGTAAATTTGTTTGGTAGGCCTAAGAAAATCAAAGACATTTGAAAATTGATTCGATTTCATCAAAACTAAAAATAAATTGGTTTCCAAAGAAACATTCTAAGAAACACAAAAAAGAACTGAAATTTATTACATGTAAACACACTCTCAATAATTTAAAAAGAAGCAATGTAATAAAAAGTAGCCAAAGATTTATATAGAAATTTTACTAAAGAATCAATATGGGTCGAAGATAACCATACAAAAAGAAAAATGTTTGACATAATTAGTCATTAAGAAGATTCACTTTCTGGAAGGCTGAGGCAGAAGGGTCACCTGAGCCCAGCTAATCAAGACTGTGGTCTTGAGCATGCTACTCTGCACTCCAGACTGGGTGACAGAGTGAGACTCCATCTCCAAAAATAATAATAAAAGATGAAGATTCACGTTCAATGTGTTTGCCCATTTCATGATGGTTGATTTACATTTTGTTAAAAAAAGAATATTCAAATTATCCATGAAAAATAAGGATACAGGCCAAGGCAGAGCTTGGGAACTCTTGCAGCCATGGCTGCCTCAGGCCAGGATATCCGAGCTGGGCCTGTGTCCTGAGAGGTGCCACCTGCCACCTTCTTCACTGCACTGTTTTCACTGTTGGTGTATGGGCCCTGTCTGTTTCTGCTGCAGCCACTCCTGGGGCTAATGCTGAAGTCTTAGGCCGTGTACAACCGGCAAGTTTACAGGCTGGTAACCTACATCTTTGTCTAGGAGAATCCGATCTCCCTGTTCTGCAGTGCTGTCATCATCTGGCATTTTGCTGGCAATTTTGAGAGAACCATGGGCACTGTCTGCCACTTCTTCTTCACCTTGATCTTCACCATCTTCTCTGCTATCATCTTCCTGTCATTTGAAGCTGTGTCAATGCTCTCAAAGCTGGAGGAGATGGAAGATGCCAGAGGTTTCACCACCGTGGCTTTTGCTGCTCTGGGAGTCACTTCTGTCCACTCTCAGATGAGGCAGATCCTGGTATTTGGCATGGTTGTTACCGCAGTCCTGGTGCCATGGCTCCTGCTGGGCTCCTTGTGGCTCATTCTGCAGAGCTCTTTCTTCAGTAAAGTCTGTGGACTTGCAATTGTGCTGGCATATGGCCTCACATACTGCTATTCCTTCGACCTCTCAGAGGGAGTATCACTGAAACTCAATCAGAAGTTCCCTTTCACCCTGATGAAGAGGATCTCCATGTTCAAGAATGTTTTGTGGTCTTCAGCAGAAAGAAGAGCAACCCAGAGTTGGAAGCTGAACCCTGTGCCTGGCTCCTACTCCACAGAGAGCTGCCACCCTCACCTTTCCACAAACTACCCTTTTATCCGAATGCATGTCAGTGGTCAAAAACTAGCCTCCCAGCCCACCTGTGCTCCTAGATACATGTCCAGCCTACCTCCATACCAGCCTGCCTCTGGCCTGGGTTATATACAGAATCATTTTGGTCTGAACCCCAGCTCATCCAGTGTCTATCCAGATTCTGGAGTTACTCCCTTGGGTACCAGCCCCCGACCCCTGTCAGCTGCCCTGGCACAGTGCTCTGGGGTCCTATGTACTCCAGGGGCTGCAGGCTTCTAAGGAACCCTCAATGATCCTGATACCCTGAGATAATTTCTAGGGAAGTTATCTCACATCTTGGCCATCTAGAGAAGGTTGTCTCTGAGCTAAGATTTCCTGACAAAAATTATTTATTGAACACCTCTATATGTCAGACTCTGGGTTGAGTACTTTGATAAGTGTCCCTATTTTAATCTCATTTATTCTCATGGCAGCTTTGAGGAGTACAGTTTAATGTTCCCAATTTATGAATGCAGACAATGAGACATCGTGTGGATCTGTAGTGGCACAGCTGGGGTTCTTACTCTAGTCCCAGGGCTCCTCTCAAGGAACATGTGAGGGAAGAGTGTAGTAGTTGGCAGTGGCTGCCAGTGGCTATTTCCAGTTCCACCATTCCTTCTGTCACTGTAGGTTGTACTCTCAGTGATAGTGACTGTGTGTGTCTCTGCCTTTGGGAGCTCCCAGCTGGTATGTAATGCATCTCCCTGCTGCAGTGACCCTCACAGACTCTTCTGCCCTGGAAGTGGTGAGATGGGCCCATGTGAACTGCAGCAGTATGTTGAGGGATCCATGGTGTTGATTATCTTTGCATAAAGAAACAGTCTCTGAAAAAAAATAAGGATACATTAACTTTTTATAAAGAATTAGAGGAGAAAATGAAACAGGGAAAATGAAATCTACACATATAGAACATAGAAGCTAAATTTCTAATAAAATACCTATCACATTGAATACAGAAATATGTTTAAAGAATTATGTTAATATGCAAGATGAGTTCATTTCTGAATGTGATGATCATTTAACATTAGAACAAAGACAAGAATGACAACAGACTTCTCATCAAAAAGCATGCAAGCCAAAAAAAAACACAGAAATGACATTTCTATAGTACTGAAACAAATAATGCATTGTGAAACAGAGAAATTAATGAAAAACGACACAGCCCTAGAAACAGAAAAACCACTTGTTCAAGTTTAGCATTGACTTCTGATTTAAAACACTAGGCAAACTAAGAATAGAAGGAAATTCCATGATGTGAGATGTGAGTCTGGAGATTAAATATGGAAATGAAAATTAACAGTGAGCTTCTAGGAGAAACTCCATAAAATTCAAGAGTGCTCTGTGTGTTTCTGTGGTCACTCCTCCTCTTCAACATTAAATGGAATCCTCCAGCCAGTTCAACACAACAAACAGACAAATAGCTCTCAGATTGGGAAAAAACAATAAATATTCATAGATAATATATGAATGTTTACATGAAAATCCAACAAATATATTGAAAAAAATTGAATTACATACAAAAAGTGCCATGCATATAAAAACAGCATTACATAACCAGTCATGATCCTGGATGCTTACAAATTAAGAGTTTTGATGAAAATGACATCATTCTGTAAAGCAAAATATTATATAATACTCAAGTATGCCTTTAAGAATATATGTCCAAGTACACACAAATGTCTTGAGCCATGAGAATTCACTGGAGCACAAGAGCAGATAATTCAATTTCAATAGTCAAACACTATGGAGAATGAGGCTATTGTCCCATACTGCACTTGTTGTAGTAGGTCTGTTGACATTCTTCCTGGTGTAATGACTCTACTCTATTGCATTTCAGTCTCTCTGCATCAATTTCATATTGCTCTTTCCTTCTTTCTGCATATCACATAATTTTTCTGATGAACAATAAGATAGACAATTAATATCTATGCAAGAGAGTGTGCCTATTGTTCAGAATTCCCTAAGAGATAATAATAATAATGATCACTAACATTTAATAAATTCTTACAAGGATCTAGCTGACTTAAGATCACATTATTTAAACCTAGTAACAACTATATAAGATAAGTATAGCTAGTATCTTTTTTTTAATTGGAGAAATTGGTGCTTATAGCCATTAAATAAAACTGACAAAGTCACACATCTAGTGAATGGTGGATTATGAGTAAACCTAACATCCATGCTTTTAGTCATTCTGCACATACTCCTAATCACTGCCTTTCAGAAGTCTGGTGTCTACAAATTACATTTCCGTAGAGTATAGGTTTCTTTTCTAATAATTTGTGGTCAGGGAAACAAAGATATACATTATAAATCATCATGAGGTTTTCACAAGAACTTCCAGTTGCCTATTTGTTTTTAAGACTACCGAGATAGACAAGTTTTAGAGTACTACTCTGGAATAGGTTGTGATAAGCAAAGTGGAAACTTCATTTCTACAATTGTGTGAACAGTGTATGTTAAATATTTCCCAGAGGTAAGAAACTCCAGGCCCAGATAACAAAGAAGAACTCAAGGTCAAAGTCATTTTGACATCATCTATCAATGCAGATCCAATGGCATCATATATTAAGCCTGGGGAAGATATATATTTGACTTTTCCTCAAACTTCTCCCTAAGAATGACATTAAAAATTTTAACATTCATGTCATATACTCAAGAAAAATCACCCAAGTATTTCCGAGATATTCTCATACACCTATTTAATAAAAATTACTCTTTTATTGACCATGTGCTTTAAAATTTGTTAAATAGCATAGGACTTTTTACTATTGTCTCTACTTTTAATAATTAGAAAACAATCATTATTCTAAGAGGAATTTCTGTAGGCTGCAATGCAATGCAATCTTACATCCACCCTGCTAACTTAATCTCCTTCCTAGCCACTGTGTAGATTCATAGAACTAGAGAAACTAAAGGTGCTTGGCCTAATTCCCTTGATAAAAACTTCTATCACATTTTAGCAGGCTGATCTTGAACAAACTACTGTAGCTGTTTGATCAAATGTCTATAAAATGACAATATTAATAATGGCAATAATAGCAATAGCATTTGTATATGAGGGCTTCTCAGAACTGAACTCACAAATTTAGCACCTGAGAATCTTGTTCAAATGCTAAGCTCCTTACTCTGTGTAGGGTGGAGCCCAATCATCTGCATTTTTAGACAATGTCCAGATGCTGCTTATTAAAGGATGATGATTAGTTTCACCATTAAAGTTGCAAAGGTCTACATCATGGGGTCTGCACTATGGGGTTATTGTGAAGACTAAGCAAATTCATTTACGTAAAATGATGAATTCAGTGAATTTTACATAGTAAGCTATCATGAATTACCATTTGCATTAAGGGAAATTAAACCTATTTGATGTAACATGTTTATTTAACAGATGATGTACATTACCAAGAAGGTTGAAATAACTTGTACAATGTCACATGAAATAATCCCAGAAAAAACCTTGTTGCCCAATATTTCTTTGGTCATTACTTTTTACCAACTTTGATCACTCTATTCCTTTTCCACCACCTAGAATATATTTCTAATGCTGCTCATCCTAGACTAGTTTTATACATTCGTCAAACTCAGATGTTGTTACTAATTCTGGGAAATCTTTTACAGTGGCCCCAAATATCTGTTGTATCTCTGCTCTCTCAAGTGTTTTTTCTTTTTAATTATTTTTATTTTAAAGAAGCATGGTAAAATTCAGAGTTAGGTATACAAATTATTATTGTACAGTTAAAGTTTGAACCTTTTAGTCCCCACGTCACCTGGTTTGAGATTAGGTGCTCTTATTGATGAAGTGTGCACCCCTGGCAGATTCCGACGACTGCCAGTCCCTTCCTTATAGTATTGTGATAATTGTTCACAGTCTGCTTGAGTGAGAACATGTGGTACTCTGTTATTTGTTTCTGTGATAGATCACTTAGTATTACAGACTAAATCCATCCAAATTGCTGTGAAGTTCATAATTTTGTCCTTCGTTATGGCTACGTAATATTTCATTGTATATATGCACCATATTTTTAAAATTCAGTCTACTTCTGATGGGCAGCATGCTTGGTTCCATTTTTTTGCTATTTTGAATAGTACTGCAATAAACATGCATGCACGGGTATCTTTTTTGTAGAATGATTTGAGTTCTTCCAGATGTATTTCAAAAAGGAGGTTTGCTGGGTCATATGGGAGGTTGATTTTTAAATCTTTTAAGAATTACAGGACTTCTGGCAAGATGACAATAGGCCAGCAGGGTCTGTGAAACCCTATGTGACAGAGAGCACCCATAAAGACCCTAGTTCTTTCCCAGGGACTGCAGCCCCCATCTCCCACAGCCTGCTCTTCACAGGGAGCTCAGCCACCACTGTCACCCATGGTCACTAATCAGATATCACGACAAACCAGGCTGCTCCTGCAGTCGCCGTGGGACTGGGCTGTTCCTGCAGTCGCGGATACCGCCACTGCAGTCATTCCCAGCTCATACCTGAAGAAACCCATGACTTCAGACTGTGAAGCCCTGCAAAGCAGGATCTTCTGAGATCCCCACTGCCATGCCATGCTCCTAGACCGGAGAAAGGCCTGTGGAACTTCCCCGGTGAAGTTGCCTCAGCAGGTTGCAGATCCTAGCAGGCTCCTTCCTCTGTGGGCTGTAACACGGGATAGCACCACCTACTGGGGAACCAAGGTAATAACATCAAAACAGGAATGGTAAAGGCTCATCCCGCTTGAAAAGTGGAAAAAACCAGATCTCAGTGATAGACTGGGCAGGGTTCCCATATCTGAACTGTTCTTCACAGCAGTCCAGGGGCAACTGACCCTAATGGTGAACAATTCTACCAGCCTGCAAAGACAGCTAGAAAACAGAGCTTAAATGACATTGAACTTAAAGGAAAAGTCTCAGAGTGTGCTTGACTGGTTCTGTTAGTCCACTGACTTTAATCTATCCCCCCCTTTTTTTCTTTTCTCTTTTTTCTTCTTTTTTTTTCTTTTTTCTTTTCTTTCCCCCACCTTTTTCCTTTTTTCTTATTTCTCTATAAATCCCATATTGGTATAAAGGAATAGCACACAAATAAGGAGGTTGATCAGTGTGTACGTTAGCATCATTGTATGTTTTAGATTTTTACATGGTTGTTGGTTAGTTTTCAGTCATGGTTATTGTTTTTCTTTATATTTGTTTCAGTCTTTGTGTTTCTTTTCACTTACCAGTCGGTACACTCAACTGCTTTCCCTCTCACCCCTCTCTCACCCTCTCCACCCCCCTCTCCCCACTGCCTGCTCTACTTTCTCCCCTCTGTTAACCTCATTTTGCTTTCAGGGAGTAAACCTACAACCCCACTGCAAAGACAGACTCCAAGGCAGTGAGAAATGGGTTTCAGACTATCCATACGGCTGTTGGCGAACACCAGGATCTGCAGAGAGATTTTTAATCACAGCTCCCCCTTAATTAAATCCCAAAACTACAAAAAGGACTGCCCTCAACCTACAGTCCAACTCTAGAACTGAACAAAGCAAGAGGAAATATATTAGGAAGGATAGGAGATTGAACAAACAAAAGTAAAAGAAACCCCTCCACCCCTGAATAACAGAATTAAAGAAGATGGGGAAGTGGAGGAAAGAGAAAAGTAGGGAGGAAAATCTGCACAAATGAATAAAAACCAAAAGAAGAACACAGACCCCTGGAAGGTCAGACACTGAGAAAACAGACTTCGGAACACAAAAAATGAAGAGCCCCTAGAATGACTGGTCACAACCCATACATCAAGACATTAATAGAGAGAATTTAAAAAATTGAGGAGAGACAAGAGGAAAATAGGAAAGAGCTGATGACAGAAATAACAGCAGTAAAGAATACTGTGATGGAAATAAATAACAAACTAATTAGCATGGAAAGCAGAATTTAGCCAGGCAGAAGAAAGAATCTCAGAACTTGAAGACCAAAATACAGAACTAGCCCAAAATGTCAAAAACATAGAAAAGAAGCTTAAAAAAATCAGAACGAAACCTGCAAGAGATGAATGACCTTTTCAAGAGACCAATCTAAGAGTAATTGGGCTTCCTGCGGCAGAGAGAGAAACAGAAGCCACACTGGAAAAAACATTTCATGAAATCGCTCAAGAAAACTTCCCTCATCTCATCAGTGATGCAAAAATTCAAACACAAGAAATTCAGAGAACCGCTGCAAGACAACAAATGAGAACAACAACTCCCAGACACATAATAATTCACCTAAACAAAGTAGCTATAAAAGAAAAAATCCTAAAGGCAGCAAGAGAAAAATGACAGACTACCTACAAAGGAAGACCAATTAGAATAGCAGCAGATTTATCCACAGAAACCCTTCAGGCTAGGAGAGCCTGGAGCCCTATCTTCAAAGTTCAAAAAGATAAACAATTTCAACCAAGAATAACCTACCCAGCCAAACTAAGCTTCATTAGTGAGGAGGAATTGAAATCTTTTCCAGATATCCAATCCCTAAGAACCTATGCTGCCACCAGACCACCTCTACAAGAAACACTTAAGAAAATACGGAACACAGAAGAAAAGGAAAAAAGAACAACAACATTCTTCACGAGACTACAGGCAAAAGATTAAAAACACACATGAACCAACTACAAAGCCAAAAAAAAAAGACAACAAACAAACAGGAACAACAACTCTGTAAGAACCTTATGACAGGGATCAACTCTTGCATATCAATTACTAGCCTAAATGTGAATGTACTAAGTGCACCACTGAAAACACATAGAATGGCAAAATGGATAAAATATCAACAGGCAACAATCTGTTGCATTCAAAAGTTCACCTCACTAGAAGGGACACACAGAGGCTCAAAGTAAGAGGATGCGAAACAAACTTTCAGGTAAATGGGATACAAAAGAAAGGAGGAGTAGCGATCTTAATTTCTGACAAAATACCATTCAAGCTATTAAAATCAAAAAAGATACAGAAGGCCAATACAAAATGATAAAGGCTCAATCCATCAACAAGAAATATCTATCCTAAACGTGTATGCACCCAACATAGGTGCACCAACTTTCATAAAGCAACTTCTAGGAAAACTAAAGAAAGATATTGACTCTGACACCATCATAACTGGGGACTTTAATACCGCACTCACAACCCTAGACAGATCATCAGAACAAAAAATCAGCAATGATTTTTGGAACCTCAAAATGACTCTGGACCAAATGCACTTAATTGATACCTACAGAACAATCCATCCAAAGACCAGAGAATACACATTCTACTCATCACCACATGGAACGTATTCTAAGATCAACCACATAATTGGACATAAATCAAGCATAAGCAAATTTAAAAGGACGGAAATTCTACCATGCACCTTCTCGGACCACAGTGGAATAAAAATAAACATTAACACCAACAAGGTCCCCCCAAAACCCACAAAGACATGGACACTAAACAGCATGATGCTAAACAACTCCTGGGTCAATGATGAAATCAAAACAGAGATCAAAAGATACATGGAAACAAATGAATATGAAGAAACATCTTACCAAAATCTATGGGCTGCCTTAAAAGCTGTAGTAAGAGGGGAATTTATATCCCTACAAACACACATGAAGAAAATGGAAGGAACACAAATTAACAGCCTAACAAACCATCTAGAGAAACTGGAAAAGCAAGACTACAAAAACCCTAATTTCAGCAGAAGAATCCAGATCACCAAAATAAAAGCCCAAATCCAGTACTTAGAAGACAAAAAGATAATACAAAAAATCAATAAAACAAAAAGCAGGTTCTTTGAAAGGATAAACAAGATCAATGGCCCCCTAGCTAGACTGACCAAGAGAAAGAAAGAAAAAACCCAAATAAGCACAATCAGAAACACAAAAGATGAAGTCACATCTGACCCTGAAGAAATACAAAAGATCATTAGAGACTACTATGTACACTTGTATGGAAACGTAATTTCTAAAAGATCTAAAAATTGACCTTACATATGACCCTGCAATCCCCCTACTGGGAATATACCCTGAAGAACACAAATCACTCTATAAAAAAGATACCTGCACACGTATGTTTATCGCAGCATTGTTCACAATAGCAAGAACCTGGAAACAACCATGCTGCCCATCAAAAGAGGACTAGATTAAAAAATATGGTACATATACACGATGGAATACTACGCAGCCATAAAAAAGAACAAAATCGTGAATTTCGCTGCAACCTGGATGGAACTAGAGTCTATAATACTGAGTGACCTCTCACAAAAACAAAAATCCGAATATCACATGTTCTCACTCATATAATGGACCTTGAACATCCAATGCAATACTATAAGAAAATGACTGATGGTACTGGGAAACTATGGGGGGGAGGGGGATGGGATTAACAGTAGCAAATATCTGTCGGGGGATGGGAAAACACTTCTTATCTACAGGGTGCCTGAATGAAACGTCATTGTACACCTAACCCTTAACTGTACCCCACAAAACCATAATAAAAAATACTGATTAATGAAAAAAAAAAAGAAAAAAAAACAAGAAAATAGAGCAAAACAAAGTGTTTTCCATAGTTCAATGAATCATTCATATTATACTCTTTGTTCTAAACCCTGATTAATACAAAAAACTTTTCTAAGTTAACTCTAGGTTCAATCCAAGTTCACTGACTCCAAATATTTTTAACGATTAGTATTATCAACTTAACACTATACTATAGA
>NW_007254767.1:111905-158215 GCF_000164805.1 Carlito syrichta | reverse complement strand
AATCATCCATCATGAGCAAGTACGCTTCATTCCTGGGATGCAAGGCTGGTTCAACATTCGTAAAACCATAAATGTAATTAAATACATCAACAGATGTCTAAACAAAAACCATATGATTATATTATTAGCTGCAGAAAAAGCTTTTGATAAAATCCAGCACCCTTACTTGATAAAAACCCTCGAACATCTAGGAATAGAGGGAACATACCTCAAAATAGTAAAAGCCATCTACGAGAAACTCATAGCCAGCATACTACTAAACGGACAAAAATTGGAACCATTTCCCCCGAAAACTGGAACAAGACAAGGATGCCCACTCTCACCCCTTGTTCAACATAGTATTGGAAGTCCTGGCTTGAGCAATCAGAGAAGAGAAGGCAATCAGAGGTACCCAAATAGGAAAAGAGGAAGTCAAGTTATCACTCTTTGCAGATGATATGATTGTGTACCTTGAAAACCCAAGAGAATCTGTCAAAAAACTCCTTACACTAATAAAGGCCTTTGGCAATGTCTCAGGATGCAAAATAAATGTGCAAAAAACAATCACATTTCTTTACACCAATAATAAACAAACAGAAACCCAAATAAAAAACACAATTCCATTCACAATAGCCACACAAAAAATGAAATACCTTGGCATCTTCCTAACCAGAGACGTGAAAGACCTTTACAATGAAAACTGCAAAACACTGCTCAAAGAAATCAGAGATGACACAAACAAGTGGAAAAACATCCCATGCTCATGGATTGGAAGAATCAACATTGTGAAGATGTCCATCTTACCTAAGGCAATCTACAAATTCAATGCAATACCCATCAATTTACCAGCAACATTCTTCTCAGACCTAGAAAAGACAACACAGGAATTCATATGGAAACACAAACGTCCAAGAATAGCCAGAACAATCCTCAGAGAAAAAAAAACAAAGCAGGTCATATCTTATTACCAGACTTCAAACTTCACTATAAAGCTACAATCATCAAAACAACTAGGTATTGGTACAGGAACAGGCATATAGATCAATGGAAGAGAATTGAGATTCCAGAAGCAAAACTTCAGTTTCTCAACCAACTCATCTTCAACAAAGACCCCACCACCTACCACTGGCGAGAGGAGAACCTATTCAGTAAATGGTGCTGGGAAAACTGGCTGACCACATGCAGAAGATTGAAACAGGACCCCTATCTATCCCCATGCACAAAGGTTAACTCCAAATGGATCAGAGACCTAAATGTAAAACCTCAAACTATAATAACCTTAGAAAATGAAGGAAATACCCTCATGGAAATCGGAACTGGCCTCCAATTCCTGAACAAAACCGAAACCCAGAGATCATAAGAGAGAAGATAGACAAGTGGGACCTTGTTAAATTGAAAAGCTTCTGCAAAGCCAAAGAAACCATCAAGAGAGCAGGGAGATAGTCTACGGATGGGGAAAAAGTATTTGCCACCACTAGGTCAGACAAAGGCTTAACATCTTTGATCTACAAGGAACTCAAATGTGCTGAAAAGAAAAAAAAAAACAACCCCATTATAAAATGGGCAAAAGATATGAACAGACCCTTCACAAAGGAAGACATTCGAGCAGCCAACAGACACATGAAGAAATGTTCAACCTCACTAATCATCAGGGAGATGCAAATCAAAACCACACTGAGATACCATCTAACTCCAGTCAGAATGGCAATTATCAACAACTCAAAAAATAACAGCTGCTGGAGAGGGTGTGGCAAAAAGGGCACACTTCTACACTGTTGGTGGGAGTGTAAACTAGTGCAACCTCTGTGAAAAGCAGTGTGGTGATTCCTAAAAACTCTAAATATCAACCTCCCATATGACCCTGCAATCCCTGTACTAGGAATATACCCTGAAGAACTCAAGTCACTCTATAAAAAAGATTCTTGCACATGAATGTTTTTCACAGCACTGTTCACAATAGGAAGTACCTGGAAGCAACCATGCTGTCTATCAAAAGGGGACTGGATTTAAAAAATGTGGTACATATACATGATGGAATACTACACAGCCATAAAAAAGAAAAAAATCATGAGTTTTGCAGCAACCTGGATGGAACTAGAGTCTATAATACTGAGTGACCTCTCACAGAAACAAAGATCTGAGTATAACATGTTCTCACTCATATAATGGACCTTGAACATCCAATGTAATCCTATAAGAAAATGACTGACAGTAGTGGGAAACTATGTGGGGGGGAGGAAGATGAGATTAACAGTAGCAAATATCTCTCTGGGGATGGGGAAACACCTCTTATCCACAGTGTGCCTGAATGAAACGCATTTGTATACCTAATCCTTAACTGTATCCCACATTATTAAAATAAAAAATTATTGATATAATAAAATAAAATAAACAAAAGAATTGCCATGCTGTTTTCCACAGAGGTTGTACAAGTTTACATTCCCATCAACAGTGTAGAAGTGTTCCCTATTTCCTGCATCCTCTCCAGGATCTGTTGTTTTTTGAGTTATTGATGATGGCCATCTTCACTGGAGTTCGGTGGTATCTCAGTGCAGTTTTAATTTGCATTCTTTTGATGATTATAGGGGCTGAGCATTTTTTCATATATCTGTTGACTGTTTATATGTCTTCTTTTGAGAAGTGTCTGTTCATATATTTTGCCCACTGTTTAATAGGGCTGCTTTTTTTTTTTTATTTTCAGAATGCTTGAGTTCCTTGTAGATCCTGGATATTAGACCCTTGTCAGAAAAACAGTTGGCAAATATTTTTCCCCAGTCTGTGGGCTGTCTCCTTGCTCTCTTGATGGTTTCTTTTGCTTTGCAGAATCTTGTCAGTTTGATGAGGTCCCACTTGTCTATATTATCTCTTATGGCATGGGCACTTGGGGATTTGATCAGGAATTGGTTGCCAGTTTCAATTTCCATAAGGGTGTCTCCTGCAATTTCTAAGGTTCTTATAGGTTGAGGTTTTGTTTGGGTCTTTGATCTATTTAGAGGTGATTGTTTTGTGTGTGGTGACAGGTAGGGGTCTTGTTTTAATCTGCACATGCTCCAGCTTTTCCAGCACCATTTACTGAATAAGTTGTCCTCTCCCCAATGGCTGTTAGAGGAGTCATTGTTGAAGAGGATCTGCTATATTCTTTCTCTTCTCTGTGAATTCTTTGGCACATCTTATATACACATTTATCAAAAATGTTTAAAAATATCCTAATATTGTTAAATAAATGTATGGACTAATTTTTTGTTCCTCTGTGTACTTCTAATACTTTCTCCATAAAAAATAAATAATAATGATTGATCAAAAAGCTTATTCATACTCCAAATAACAATAACTCCATTATTTCAGCAGCCAGGTAAATCCAGGAAAAGATGTACACCCATGCTTTCTTTCAACTATTCAAAATAATGTATTCTTGATTTCTTTCATGGGTACCTTAAAACAAAACAAACAAAAAACAATAAGTATTAGAATTGGAAAACTTGCATTTGAGTACTCATGTCAACCACATAGTTTGCACAATGGTCACTTTAATTCTGTTATGTTCTTATGTATCAAGGGAAGGTGGTAACTGTGCCAGCTTACCTCTTATGGTCCAAGATGTATGAGATCTTTGCCTGGGTCCAGAAGAGGACACATAATTCAATGCCTCCAAACTAGGATCAATTTGAGATTTTTTTCAGAGTTACCAGAAAATAATTATGTTGCTTCCATCAGGAACAATGAAACAATTAATGGAAAGCCGTCAATTGCTGGTGAAGAGTTTTGGATTTGCTCGGGATCTGCCTCTACTCCTTTTTTCCTGTTTCTCTCTTTGGGGAATGGGATATCTCTACAATTCCTGTCCCATCATTGTACATTGGAAGCACACATCATGTTTGATCTTACAACTTCTCAACTGGAGAACCCTTTTCCTCAGGATGAATCTTTAGATGAATCTGTCTCATTTCTGATTTAGATGAAACTTTGGACTCCAACTATAAAGATAATGCAGAAACAAGTTAAGACTTTGGGGACTATTGGGATAAAATGTATGCATTTTACATTAGAGAAGGACAGAACTTTGGTGGAACCAGAGACATAATTCTTTGATCTGAATGTTTGTGTCCCCCAAAATTTATATGTTGGTATGAATTCCTAATGCTACACTGTTCAGAATGGGATCATTCAGTGCCTTCCTTAATGGGATCAGCCTTTATAAAAGATGTCCAAGGGAGGGAATCTCTCTTCACACACAAACAGTGTTGCAATTGTGACTTTTTACATTCCTGTATTTTTTTTATAGTTCAGAGGAGAAAAATAATCTAGTATATATTTACCCAAATATATACTTCATTGCTAAGGTACTACATTCTCCTCTGATATAATTTGTTTACAGCCCAAGGAACTTTTTTGTTCACACGTTCACTAAGTAGTACCCCCTTATCTAAATAGAATACATTCTAAGACCCTCAGTTAATGACTGAAACTTCAGAGAAGTCCTATATATCCTTTTGCAGCTTGAGGTGCAACAGAAAGCTAGCACAAATTTATCCTTCCAGTTTTACAATTTCAGAGATACAAGATTTGCTTTTAACCTAGTTCTCAGAAAACTCAACCTACAATTATGTCTTGTCTTGCTAAGTTGAGAACTCTCATCTTTTCACTTAAAAGAAGCACTTCATGACTCTTCTTTGTCATATCCAAACTGCCAGCATCACTCTTTTTTCACTTTGGGGCCAATACAAAGGGCCAAAATTAAATAAGGGTTATGTGGACATAAACATTACAATAGCATGACAGTCTAAGTAATAAAATAGATGAATTCTAAGTAATTAATATGTGGACAGCATAGACAAGGTGAAGGTGCTAGACACAGGGATGACTCAAGTTTCTGAAAACAGAGTTTATCATGTTAATCTAAATAGCATGCAACTTAAACCTGAAAGCATGGAATATGAAACCATGGATATGTGGGACATGAAGTGACATATGAAGTTGTAGCAAGAATCTGCCACCCATGAGAAATGAACTTTTACCAGACACAGAATCTGCAGCAACTTGCTCTTGTAATTCCCAGCCTCGGGAACTATGAGAAATAACCAATTGTTTATAAACCGGAAAGTTCATATAATTTCTTATAGCAGCTTGAACAGAAAAAGATAGGTTTGCATGGCACATAATTTCCCACACTTTAATCTTTCCATATTAAATATAAATAGTTTTTTATTAAAATAGATCTAGTTATTTTTTTAAAATCCAAGCTGAAAAATTCTTTTAATTGGTGTGCTTAAGCTATCTACATTTAATATTATTACTGACATGTTTGAATTTAGGTCTATTGTTTTGCCTATATTTCTGTTCACCCTCAATAATTTTTATTCTTTTATTCTTCCTTTTCTGCCTTTTAAAAACTATTTGAAAGGGTTTCAGTACTTCATGTTAAGTTCTCCACTGGGATTTTTGCTATGTTTCTTTGTGTTACAATTTAGTGATTGCTGTGGACATGAATATAAGTATATATATGAGGGTATTCAATAACTGGAATTTATTTATTAAAAATATCTATTTTTATGTTTAAACTTCAGTCACCTTCAAAGTCCTCTCCATGTGATCCAATATACCTACCAAGATACATTTTCAACTCCTCAAACAATTATTTAACTTGTTGATACTTATGCCTTTCAATTCTTCAGCTTGTTTTTTGATTCACCTCGTCCACATCAGTAAAACGTTTTCCTTTAAGGATTTTTTCTCATTCAGGGAAGCAAAAAAAAAAAAAAAAAAAAAAAAATCCCACGGGCAGAGAATGGGTGAGTGTGAGGGACCATGGTGGACACCCCACTTTTGGTCAAAAATTGCTGAGCATCAACACACTTTGTGTAGGTATGTTGTCATAATGGAAGAACCAGTCACCTATTTGACACTACTTGGGATGTTTCTTCCACAAAGTATGACACAATCCTCTCAAAATTTTTAGATAAAAGCACTGGTTTACCATTTGATTTAGAAGAGCAAATTCTGGGTGTACACTACAAGGGCTTCCCACCTCCAGAAGATACTTATGGTTTTTGAGAGGTGTCCTATTGTACATGCATATACACAGAAATAGATATATGAATGCTACTCTATGTAAATCTAGATATCTTTATTGATCTATAACCAGATAGAAAAGATACATGCATATTTTCAATCTATCTATAACCAGATAGATAGAAAAGGTACATGCATCTTTTCACAGCCTTTTGGGAGGCATTGCTATTTTATCTTTTCAAATTAAGCTCCAAAGCCTATTTCAGTTTTATATTATTATTGTCTGGTATATTTTATCTGTATACACTATATCTCCCTCACAAGGGTATCTTAAAACAAACATTATGAAGCAAACTTCATAATGTTTGCTTTTTAAAGTCATGCATATTTTTTAAAACTTAAGAAAAATAATACACTATGTGTTCCTCAAGATACTATCCATTTCTATTGCTCTTCCTTCTTTGTTAACATACTAAATTTTTCTCTGGCATAATTTTCTTTTTCTTTTTGTTTTTGAGTTGGAGTCTCACTCTGTCACCCAGACTGCAGTAGAGTGGCCACTCCTGGCCACTGCAGCCTCGACCTGCTGGACTCCAACGATCCTTCCACCTCAACCTTCCAAGTAGCTGGAATTACAGATGCACGCTACCACAACCAGCTAATTTTTTGATTTATTGTAGAGATGAGGTCTTGTCAAGTTGCCCAGGTGGGTCTCAAACCCGCGGGCTCAGGCAATCCACTCACCTCAGCCTCCCAAAGCGTGGGATTACAGGCTGAGCCACCGAGCCCGGTTGCAAAATTTTTTATAGCCTCAAAAAATTTCTTTGGTATTTCTTCCTTTTAAGAGCAGCTTTGCTGGTATCCAGTTCTCTTAGGTTTCTTTCATTGGAAAATGCCTATTTTAATGTTAACCTTGAAAGATATTTTTGCTGAGTATACAATACATAGTTGGAAGCACTCTCACTGAAATACAGCTAAGTGTCAGTTAACCATAAGGATAACTTCTGAGAAATTCTCGTTAGGTGATTTCATCATTGTGCAAACATCATTGAGTGCATTTACATAAACCTAGAGTGTAGAGCCTACTATATAACCAGGCTATATGGTACAGCCTGTTAATTCTAGGCTAAAAACCTAAAAAGCATGCTACTGTCCTGAACACTGTAGGCAATAACACAATGCTTAGTATTTGTCTATCTACACATACTTCAACGTGGAAAAGTACGGTAAAAATACATTATAAAAAATTGAAAATGGTAGGTTTGTATAGAGTACTTACTATGAATGAAGCTAGCAGAACTAGAAGTTACTCTGGACAAGTCAGTGAGAGAGTCAAGAATGAGTATGAAGGTATTATTGCATAACACTGTAGATTTTATAAACATTGTACACTAAGGCTACACTAAAATTATTAAAAACTTTGCTGTCTTCAATATAAATAATCTTTACTGCTAGTTTTTACTTAAATTTTTTAACTTTGCAACTCTTGTAATAATACTTGACTTAAACCACAAACACATTGTACAGCTATACAAAAGCATTTTTTATCTTAAATCCATATTCTATAAGTTTTTCACTATTTTTAATTATTATTATTTTTTACTTATAAACTGTTTTACAAATTGAGATGCAAATACACACATTAGCCTAGGTCTACACTGGGTCAGCATTATCAGTATCATTATCTTCCCCCTCTGCCTCTTGCCCCACTGAAACTTCTTCAGGGGCAATTAACATGCATGGAGCTGTCACTTTCTATGATAAAAATACTTTTTCCTGGAAGACTTGAAGAACTTGCTAATACTATTTTATAGTTAATATTTTTATATATAAGTAGGAAAATGTTCTAAAATATTTACCCAAAGTATAGTACAGTAAATACATAAGCCATCAGCAGTCATTAATGATCATTAAGTATTATGTAGTACACATAATTTTATCTTATACTTTTATATGACTGGTAGTTCAGTAGTTTTGTTTACATTGGCATCATCTCAGATATGTGAGAAATGTGTGTGCTATAGCTTTACAACATCAATATCACTAGGCAGTAGAAACTTTTCCACCCATTATAATCTTTCTATATATATAATCATGAATGCAGTCTGATGTTGACCAAAATGTCATTACCTAGCACAGTTCTTTAAAGATGTGACACTGTCTTCTGTCTTCATGGCTTCTGACAGGAAATCTGCAGTTATTTAAATCCTTGTTCTTTCACTTAAGCTATGTTGAAAAGTGGCATAAATATTTCCTCTCTATCTTGAACATTTGGCAGGTTTTAAACATAAGCATCAGTATAGATTTGGGTTAATCCAGTTTGAGGTTTGCTTTTTGAATCTCTCAATTTACATCTTAGTCCAATATGTGAGATATTATATCCCCAAATTATTTTTATGCACCAATGTCGTCTCTTTTCATAACTTCAGTAGAAGTTTGACTTTTCCTATAGTTTGACTTTTTCTATAGTTCCTTTTTAGTGCTCCTTTTATTGTAAAGGAACAGTTTTTTCAAATATTTTTTATTTCTATAATTTTTAATTGTTTCCTATATCTCCATTTTTGTGCTTCAATACATACAATAAGCATGGTGAGTGTGGACAACCTTGCCTTGTTTTCAGTTTCAGAGAAAAGTCTTACTTCCTTCACAATTCAATATATTAACTATTGGCTTCATGTATATTCTGTACATAGAGATAGTCCTCTATTTCTAGTCAAATTAGAAATTGTATGATGAATGAATGTTGAATTCCATCAAATGCTTTTTCTGCTTCAATTGATGATATTTATTTATTTTTTTAGTTTGTTATTATGGTGAATTGCAATGAATAATTTTCAAAATATTGATCCAGACTTACTTACTTGAAATAGATTCCACTTAGTTTTAGCATATAATTTATTTTATCCATGTCTGGAGTTAATGGACTACAGTTGCTGAAGAGTCTCATCTAAATTCATGAAAGATATTGTTCTACATTTTTCTTTTTCCTTTCTCCTCATTCTTTTCTTTTAAAAAAATATTTATGCCTTTTTTGTGACACTGATTTCACAAAATTAGGTGGGCTATCTTCTCTCCTCTTTTGATTTTTTGGAATACATTGTGTCAAATTTGTGTTAATCATTTTTTAAATGTTTGGTAAGATTGCCTCATTATGAAATATAGGCCAAGGGATTTATGTTTCAAAAATTTAAAGATTAGAGTTCAGTCATTTTTTGGCTTTGAAGTCACTTTACCTGATATTGAAATAACAATTCTTACTTTGTTACATTTTAAGAAATTTTATCTTAATATTTCTAAATTCATCTTTTTACTGTTAATAGTAAACATGCCATGTCATGTTTCAAGGAAGTTTCTTATAAACAGCAAGTAGTTGAGTATCATTTTTTTGACAGAATAAAAAATATTTTTAATTCATGTAGATCATTTGACTCAATATGACAATTTTTGATCTGGAAGTTGATTCTAAAAATATATGACTTTCCCATGATTATACAATGAATATATTACTGCAACTCAATCCAGGTCTTCCTCCTGCCTTCCAGACTAGTACTTGATTAATTTGTAATATAGGCATTCCTCAGAGATATTGTTGGTTCAGTTCCAAACTACTACAATAAAGAGAATATCATAATAAAGTTAGTCACACAAATTTTTTGGTTTTCCAGTACAAATAAAATTGATGTTTACATTGTCATGTACACTATTAATGTAGTCTAATGTAATATTATGGAATTTACTTAAAATACAGTATCATCATGTTCAATAAATTTACATACGTTGACCAAAAAATACTTCATTGCTAAAAATAAATGCTAACAATCATCTGAGCTTTTAATGAGTCCTAACATTGATACTGATGGCTGCTGACTGATCAGGGCAATGGTTGCTGAAGTGGGGTAGTTGGGGCAATTTCTTTTATTAATTTTCTTTTGTCTGTATTCTCTTCCTTCCTTTCCTCCCATCCTTTCTTCCTTCCTCTTTCCCTCTCTCCCTTCCTTCCTTCCTTCCTTCCTTCCTTCCTTCCTTCCTTCCTTCCTTTCTTCATTTCTTTTTTTTCTCTTTCTTTTAATATTTATTTTAAAATTGTGGGGGTACAATTCAGGGTTAGGTATACAGATATTCATTGTGCAGGTACCCTTGTTGATGAAGTGTGTCCCCTCTTCCCCAGGCAGATATCGACTACTGTCAATGCCACCTCCCTGCTCCCACCCCCCGCAGTTTTCCACTACTGTTAATCCTTTTCTTATATTATTACATAAGTTATTCAAGGTTCACTTATAAGTGAGAACATGTGATACTTGGCAAAAAAAAAAAAAAAATCCCCAGGCAGGAGGTATCACACTCACAGACTTTATATTACAAAGCTACAATAATCAAAACAGCCTAGTATTGGTACAAGAACAGGCATATAAACCAATGGAACAGAACTGAGATTCCAGAAGCAAAACCTCAATTTCTCAACCAACTCATCTTCGACAAAGACTCCACCACCCACTACTAGGGAGAGGAGAACGTATTCAGTAAATGATACTGGGAAAACTATCTGGCCACATGCAGAAGGTTGAAACAGGACCACTACCTATTTCCAGATACAAAAATTAACTCTAAATGGATCACAGACCTAAACGTAAAACCTCAAACTGTAAGAACCTTAGAAAATACAGGAGACGCTCTTATGGAAGTTGAAACTGGCAACCAATTCCTGAACAAATCCGAAGTGCCCAAACCATAAGAGATAAAATAGACAAGTGAGACCTCATTAAACTGACAAGCTTCTGCAAAACCAAAAAAACCATCAAGAGAGTAGGGAGACAGCCCACAGACTGGGAAAAAATATTTGCCAACTCCATGTCTGACAAAGGCCTAACATCAAGGATCTAAAGGAACACAAACATACCGAAAAGAAAAAAATAAATAGCCTCTTACAAAGTGGGCATTTTGTTTTGCTTTATAAACTTTTTAAAAATAAACTCTGAGTTTTTAAAACTATGTTTTATAACCTCTCTTTTATTTGATGAATGGGTGTTATTTATTTGCAAAGTAATTAGTGATATATTGATACCATAATTTATATTTTTGGAAAGGAAATTCTTTGTTTTTGTTGTTGTTGTTATTGCTGTTGTTATGATCTTATTTCTCTTTTTTGTTTTTTTAATCAATTTATTTTTGATGGACATTTACAATGTTTCCACGTCTTGTCTATTGTTAATCATTCTTTAATAATCATAGTTGTGCTTCTATGTCTTTAGGATCCTGATTTCAATTTTTTGTAATAAATATTCAAAGCTGAAATTATTGGATCATATGGTAATTCCCTTGTTAATTTATTAAGTAATCTTCATACTGTTTTTCATCTTGGTTGTCATAATACATCCCCACCCACTCTGTGCAGTAATTCCAATGTCTCCACATTGTAACCAACACTTGTCTTTCATCTTTTTGATAATGGACATTCTCACAAGTGAAGTGATAGCTCATTGTTTCTGTGTGTGGGGATGTTTAATCTATGCCTTTTATAAAAGTTAAAATAATAGGTGGTACACATTATTTTTGGTTGCATTGCTGCCTTCATTACTGGTTGATTCTGGGCTGTAGTGACCCCATCACCCTCACTAGCACACATTGTACCCAATATGTGATTTTTCAATTCTACTTTTCTCCACAATTTTCCCACTCAGTCTCTCATGTCCATTATACCATTGTTTATGTCTGGCAGACTGTTTGGTTAGCTCCCACTCATAAATGAGACCATACAGTATTTAGTTTTCCATTCCTGTGTTACTCCACTTAGGATGAATGGTCTCTAATTCCATCCAGTATGCTGACAAAGACAATATTTCAACCTTTTTAATGGCTGGATAATATTCCATGGTGTGTGTGTGTGTGTGTGTGTGTGTGTGTGTGTGTATCACATTCATATTATCATCTGATCAGTTGATGGGCATTTAGACTGATTTCACATCTTTGCAATAGTGAATTATGCTGCTCTAGTACATGAATCAATATATCATATCAAATAGTGACATTCTTAGATCAAGTGGTAGATCAACTTTTAGTTATTTGAGAAATAGTATCATACTGATTTCTATAGAGATTGTAGTAATTTCCACTCCCACCAACAGTGTGTAAGTGTTCCATTTTCTCCACATTACACCAACATTTAAAAATTTTTTTAACTAATGGCCATTCTGACTGGTGTAAAGTAGTATTTTATTGTGGTTTGAATTTTCCTTTTCCTAGAAATTTGCAATGAGTATTTTTGTCATATGTTTACTGGGTCATTTGTGCATATTCCTTTGAGAATGTCTGTTTATGTCATTTTAAATGGGGTCATGTGCTGTTTTCTTGCTATGTTTTATTTTTTGTAGATTATGGATATTTTCATTAGATGTGTAGTCTGTGAATATCTTCTACTATTCTGTAAGTTTCCCATTTATTCTTCTAATTATCTCCTTCACTGTGCAGAGTCTTTTAAAATTAATTTCCATTTGTTTATTTTTGGATTTGTGGCAATTTCTTTTGGAGTCTTAGCCACAAATTGCACAGGCCTGAAATTTTTTTAGATTGTCTTCTAGAATTTTTATTTTAGGTCCTGATATTTAAGTCATTAATCTGACTTGAGCTAATTTTTGTTTAGGATGAGAAATAGGGATCAAGTTTCAGTTTTGCGTTTGGCTAACCAACTTTCCTAGCTGTTTCCTAGCTGTTTCCTATTTGTTGAGTAGGGCATCCTTTCCTTAAGGTATGTTTTTGTCTGCTTTGTCAAAAATCAGTTGATTGTAGGTATTTGGTTTTATTTTTGGATTCTTAATTCATTCCATTGGTTCATGTGTTTGCCCCACTATCAGTACATTTTCTTTGGATTTTGATTGTAGTATAATTTATATGTGTGAAAATGTGTTGCATTCAACTTTGTTCTTTCTGCTGAGTCTTACTTTGGCTATCCAGGCTCTTCCTGGGTTCCATATAAATTATGTATTTTTTCCTAATTCTGTAAAAAATGATGTTGGTAGTTTGTAAGAGATTGCATCGAATCTGTAGATTGCTTTAGATAGTCTGATCATTTTAACTACATTGATTCATAAGAATGAGAAGTTCTTCCATTTGTTTGTGTCCTCTATAATTTCTTTCTTCAGTATTTTGTGGTTCTTGCAGAGATGTTTTACATTCATCATTAAATATATTCCTTGGTATTTTAATTTTTTTGGCCACTATTGTAAATGGTATAGAGTTCCTGATTTGATTCTCACCTTGATCTTAGTTGGTGTATGTCAGTGTGATTTTTTGCTTTTAGTAACCTGAGATTTTACTGAATTTATTTCTCAAGCCCAAAGTTTTTTGGAGGGGTATTTATGATTGTCCAGGTAGAAGATCATATCAGCAGTAAACAGAAATAGTTTGATTTCTTCTTTATAATTTGGATTCTTTTTTTTTTTTTCACTTGCCTGATTTCTCTGTTATGACTTCTGGTACTATGTTGATGACTATGAGTGGTGAAACTGCGCATCCTTACTTTTGCTCTGGTTCTAATTGTGTATGCTTTCAACTTTTTGTCATCACTACAATGTTGGCTATATGTTAGTTATATATGTCTTTTATTTTTTTGAGCTATGTTCCTTCTGTGCCTATTTTGCTAATGATTTTTATTAAGTATACTTGCTGGATTTTATCAGTTTATCTCTGCATCTATTGAAATAATCATATGATTTTTGTTCTGTTTATGTGATAAATCATGTTTATTGGCTTGTGTATATTGAACCATTTTTGCATCCCTGGGTAAAATTCATTTAATAGTTGCAGGTTATTTTTATGGTTTGCTATTGCGTTGGCTAGTATTCTGTTAAGAAATTTTGCATCTGAGTTCAAAAGATGTATTGGTCTGTAGCTTTCTTTGTTGATGTTGTTGTTGTGTTTTTTCCTGTCTTTGGTATTAGGGTAATACTGGCTTTGTAGATTGAGTTAGGAAGAATTCTCTTCTCAATCTCATGAAATAGCTTCAATAGGATTGGTACCAGTTCCTTCCTCCTTGAAAGTGTCATAGAATTCAACCGTAATCTGTAAGATCCTGGACGCTTTTTTGTTGATAGTCTTTTAATTACTCATTCAATCTAGTACTAGTTGTTGGTCTGACAATGATTCTATCATTTCTGGATTTATGCTTTGCATGCTTCTAAGAATGCATCCATTTATTCTAGATAGTATATTTTGTTTCCATGAACGTGTTCATAACAATCTCAGATGTGAAGTTTCCATTTCCATTTCTGCTTGAGCTAAGTTGAATCTTTTTTTTCTTCTCTTAAATAATTTAGCTAGTGTTCTATCAATTTTGCTTATCTTTTTAAAAAAACAAACTTTTGTTTTATTGATTCTTTGTAAGTTTTTGTTTTTGTTTACTTCTGTACTAATCTTTATTATTTCTTCTGCTAGATGTGAATTAGGGTATTCATTTTTTTCCTATTTCCTGTGTGAGTTGATATTAGGTTTTTAATATGTGACCTTTCCGTTTTTTTTTGTTTTAGATAGGCATTGTCTCATAAATTTTCCTGTGAGCATAGTTTATTGTGTGTTGCAAAGGTTTTGATAACCTGTGTTGTTGTTGACATTCATCCTAAGATTTTTTTGAAAATTTACAGCTTGATGTCATGGTTGATTCAAAGATCATTTGGGGGCAGTTTGTTAAATTTCATGTATTTGTTTGGTTTGAGAGTTTCTGTTGGATTTGATATCTAGTTTTATTCCACTGTGGTCTGAGTAGGTGCTTGATATAATTTGGAAATTTTTTATTATTGAGACTTGATCTATCATATAAACTGTTGTGGAGGAAGTTTCATGTACTGATGAGAAAAATGTATTTTCTGTATTTTTGGCATAATATCTTCTAGATGTCTGTTAGGTCCATTTGCTGTAGTGTCCAGATTAATGTTTCTTTCTTGACATTTTTCCTTGATTTTTCTATTACTGTCAGAAGAGTGTTGAACTATCGCCCTATTATTGTATCACAGTCTATCTCTTTTCTTAGGCATAATTAAATATGTTTTATGACGCTGGGAAAATTTGGTGTTGATGACATATATATTTAAATTATATCTTACTGTTGGACTGATACTGTTATTATATAATGACTTTGATTTTTTTTTCACTTTTGTTAACTTAAAGTCTGTTTAATCTGGTATCAGACTAGCTACTACTACTTGTTTTGTTTTTTATTTACCTGGAATATTTATTCCACTTTTTTACTTTGAGACTATAAGAGTCTTTGAAAAGTCAGACTTTTGAAAGCAGCAAATGTTTCTGTTGTGTGTTTTTTTAAATTCTGGAAATTCATGTGTTTTACAAAGTATTAAGCTCATAATCTTTAAGTCTTAGTAATGACAAGTAAGGCGCTGTTCCATTCAATATGTTGTATTTTAACTCGTTGCTTTGTTTTCTCCATTGTGTTGGTGTTCTTCTCTAGGTTCTGTGAATTTTTATATTTTCAGTGTTTGTCTACTGGTGCATTTTGATCTGTTGTTTCAATGTTTAGAATTTCTTTGAGTACATCTACTGGTGACAAAGGATAGATTCCCTCAGCATTTGCTTGTCTAACAAAGTCTTTATTTCTCTTTCATTTATAAAACTTCATTTTGTGAAATACAAAATCTTTTACTAACAGTTACTCTGTTTAAAGGGACTGATAATAGGGCCCCAATCCCCTCTGGTGTGTAAAGTTTCTGCTGAGAAGTCTGTTGTTAATCGATCTGTTTGTCTTTTTAAATTATTTGATTCTTTTCTCTCAATGCTCTTCAATTTCTTTCCTTCATATTGACTTTGCATAATCTAATGACTACTGCTATAGGCCTTGAAGAAGACCACTTTGCAATGAATCTTCCAGGGATTCTTTGAATTTTCTGTACCAGAATTTTTAAATCTCTGATTAAGTCAGGGAGATTTTTCTAATTTTTTCCTTGAAATAGGTTTTATATACCCATACTTTCTCTTTTTCCTCAGGAACACTTGTGAGCCACAGGTTTTAAATTTTCCCACATTTTTTGGCTATTATGCCTCATTCTCTTGACTCTTTTTTTCCTGTATTTTGTTCTGATTGGGTTAACTTGAAAGTTTTTTTTCTATAAGGTTTGAAATTATTTTCCTATATCTGTTGACTATTTGTGTCTTTAGGAAAAATATCTATCAAAGTCCTCAGTCTATTTTTTCAGGCTGTAAAGTTTTCCTGTTATTGATGTTATTGAGTTGTGTTTGAGTGTGCAGTATATGTTTTGTGTTTTGTCCCATATCTGTTGGCTATTTGTGTCCTTAGCAAAAATATCTTTCAGAGTCCTCAGTCAGTTTTAATCAGACTATGGAGGCTTTCCTGTTTTTGATGTTATTTAGTTGTTATTGAGTAGGTAATAAATGATATTTGTTTTTTGTTTTTTCATTTGGAGTCTCACTCTGTCAACCAGGCTGGTATGCAATGGCACACTAACAGCCACCCAGTGGTTGGTTCCATGTCATTGCTATTGTGAATAGAGCTGCAACAAACATGCATGTGGAGGTATCTTTTTTTGTAGAATTACTTCAGTTACTCTGTGTATATTCCCAATAGGGGGATTGCTGGGTCTTATGGAAGGTCAATTTCTAGTTCTTTCAGAAAGAAAATATAGGGGAATATTTCGAGAACTGGTTTGGCAATGATTTCATGAATATGTCATCAAAATCATGGGCAAAAACCCTAAAAACAAAAATACATCAAACTAAAAAGTATCTTCACAGAAAAAAAGAAGTAGTGAGTGAAATGTCAATGTTTATAGAGTGGGACAAAACATTTGCAAAACATATACCCAATAAAGGGTTAATTCTTTCAAAACATATATTGTGGCTGGGCTCCATGCCTCAGTCTATAATCCCAGCACTTTGGGAGACTGAAGCGAGTGTATTGCCTAAGCCTGTGGATTCGAAACAAGCCTAAAACCCCATCTTTTGGCAATGCCTCATCCCTATAATTAAAAAATATAAATTAGCCAGACGTGGTATCACATGCCTATAGTTTCCACTATTCTGAATGCTGAGATGGAAGGATCGCCGGAACCCAGCAGGTCAAGGCTGCGGTGGTCGGGAGCAGCCACTGCACTCCAGTCTGGGCGACAGAGTGAGACTCTCAACTCAAAAAAAAAAATTTACATCTAATCCTGAATTGTACCCCACATCTTTAAAGTAAATAAAAATTTTCTAAAGCGTAGATTTTTAGTTCTTAGAATTAAGTCTTATCCTCTCATGGTGATTTTCATGTACAGTATAAGATAAGGATTCAATTATATTATTATGCATGTGGACAAACAGTTTTCTGAGATGATTGGTTAAAAAAGACTGTCTTTTCCTCACTGAGTATTCTTAACACCCTTATTGATGATCATTTGACCATATATGCATGGATTAATTTTTGTCCCATTAGTATATATGAATGTCTGCATGTTCATGTCATACAATTTTTTTACCCTAGATTTGTAATATATGTTTAATCAGGATGTGTGATATCTCCACCTTTCTTTAATTTTTTCAAGATTGTTTTGACATTCATGTTCATTTGTTCTCTGTGTAGAGTATTGCATTTATTTCTGTAAAAAAATGCCTTCTGGCTTTTGCTAGCTATTACACTAAATATGAAGATTACTTTGGCTATTATGAGCATTTTAATAATATTAAGTCTTCAATCCATGAATAGAATGTCTTTCTATTTATATCTTTCTCATTTTCTTCCATATTTTGTGGTTATTATTGTATAAGTTTAGTAATGATTACTTCGAAGTATTTTACACTTTTTTTGTGCTACTAATAAGATTGTTTGCTAATTTCATTTTCATATTGTTCATTGTGTATAAAAAACAAATCTGATTTTTGTCTGTTTTTTAAGTATCTTGTAGGTCTTCTGAATTCATTTTTAATTCTAACAATTTTGAAGTGTAATTTCTTAGTATATATATTTGTTATATAACAAATCGTGTCAGTCTCTCTCTCTCTCTCTCTCTCTCTATATATATATATACACTCCCCTTGGGAAGCTATGCACTGGTGCTAGTATCTATTCCAACCATTAAAGCAATTTTGGAAGTCTTTTTCTCAAATGGTGATCACAGCTGACCTCATTATTTGTTAAGATCTGACAATTAAGTTTGCAAGCTTTCCACTGTGCATTTACATTGGCAGCACTTACAAATGACTGTATTGCAACATTCTTCCTACTCTGATGATCTGGACTCCAATTACTTTTTTATCTACTCAACAATAAAGAAAATATTGAAGGAAGACATTTAAAGAAATTCAGGACATCGAGAGTAATATGACAACAGCTCTGATAGCCATTCCTAAAAACAGTTCCAAAATTGCTTTGAAAGGTGGACTAGGCACTGGCATTGGTGCATAGTTGCCCAAGGGGATTACTTTGAAACTGACTGTAGGTATGTAGCACTCTTTTCTAAGATGAGTTTGCGAACTTAATTGCTGAACCGTGTGTGTGTGTGTGTGTGTGTGTGCATGCGTGTGTGTGTGTGTGTGTGTGTGTGTGTGTGTGTGTGTAATATCTAAACTTCTCATGTCATCACCAAACAGAAACACTCCTTTTTTCTAACATGCATCTATTTTATATTTTTTCTTCTCTAATTGACCTGGGTAGGACTTCCAGCACTCTGATAAATATAAATTGGAGGGAGGGTATGGTTATCTAGATCTTAATCTTTAAAAAATTTTTTTTAAGATGTGGTGAACAACTCAGGGTTAGGCATACAAAAGTTCATTATGCAGGCAACCTGTTTATTAAGTGTGCCCCCATTTCCCTGGCAGTTTCCCATTTCTGCCAAACCGCCCCCCCACAGTTCCCCACTACTGCCAATCCCATCCCCCCCTTACCTGGTAGTTTCCCAATACTGCCAATTCCCTGCTTACAGTATTATAATAATTGTTTAAAGTCCTCTTATGAGTGAGAATATGTGATACTCAGTTCTTTGTTTCTGTGATAGATCACTCAGTATTATAGACTCTAAGTTCATACAAATTGCTGCAAAGTTCATAATTTTGTCCTTCTTTATGGTTGCATTATATTCCATCTTGTATATAAACCACATTTTTTAATCCAGTACTATTTTGATGGGCAACATGGTTGGTTTCATGTTTTGTTGTTGTGAAGAATACTGTAAAAAAACATGCATATGCAGGTATCTTTTTCATAGAGTGATTTGAATTTCTCTGGATATATTCCCAGTAAGGGGATTGCAGGGTTATATGGAAGGTCAGTTTTTAGATCTTTTAGGAATCACCTCACTGTTTTTCACAGAGGCTGTACTAATTTACACTCCCACCAACAGTGTAGGAGTGCTCCCTTTTCCCCTCATTCTCTCCAGCATCTGTTGATTTTTGAGTTACTGGTGATGGCTATCCTGACCGATGTTACGTGATATCTCAGTGTGGTTTTAATTTGTATTTCTTTGATGACTAGTGAGGCTGAGATGTTTTCATGTATCTGTTGGCTACTTGTATGTCTTCTTTTGACAAGTGTCTATTCATATGTTTTGCCCACTTTGCAATACAGCTTTTTTTTTTCTTTTAGTACATCTGAGTTCCTTTATTGAACCTAGATGTTAGCTTTTCACTACCGAATTTTTTTTTTTTGGTAGGAAATTTTTATCATCAAAGTCTATGAATTTTTTTTCAAAAAATGTGTGTGAATTGTGTCAAATGTTTCTTCTGCATTTATTGAGATTATGTCATTTTTATCCTTTATTCTATTAATGTAGTCAATCATATATTTCGTTTCCATAGGTGAAACAGTCTTGTATACAAGATATAAATCCCAATTGATCATGGTGTATGATGCTTTTAATGTGCTACTGGATTAGTTTGCAGGCATTTTGTTGAGGAGTTTTGCATATTTGTCTGTAATTTTGTTGTGTCATTTTTTCTGGGTATTTGGGTAATGGTAGCCCCATAAAATGCATTGGGATATATTCTTATTTCTTTCATTTGTTGAAAGTTTTAAAACATTAGCATTTATTCTTTAATAAATAAATTCACTAGTGAAGCCATTTGGTACTTTGTTTGTTGGGAAATTAATTAGCTGCTTTTTTTTGTTTTTGAGTCAGAGTCTCACTCTGTCGCCCAGACTGGAGTGCAGTGGCTGCTCCCGATCACTGCAGCCTCGACCTGCTGGCCTTCGGCGATCCTTCTGCCTCAGCCTTCCAAGTAGCCAGAATTACAGGCATGCGCTACCATGCCCGGCTAATTTTTTGATTTATTGTAGAGATGAGGTCTCACTGCCCAGGTGTGTCTCGAACCTGCGGGCTCAGGCAATCCACTCACCTCAGCCTCCCAAAGGTGCAAGATTACAGGCTGAGCCACCGAGCACGGCTGAACTTTTTTTTTTTTTTTTGCTGGGAAAGTTTTGACTACTGATTCAATCTCACTACTAGTGTAGGTCTGTTAAGACTATTTTTTCATGAATTAGGTTTTTTAGTTTGTATGTGTCTTAGATTTTAACCATTTCTCCTAGGCTGTCCAGGTGGGTAATTTGATATAACTATTTATATTATTTTCTCACAATTTAAAAAACTTTATCTAACCTTTGTGGTTATGTCTTCTCTTTAATTTTTTATTGTTTTTGTGTGTGTGTGTGTGTGTTCACTCTTTTTTTGTTTTTCCGAGGGTATGTTGTTTGTGATCATCTGTTCAATTAACCAAATCATCATTTTTGTTGATTTTTACATTCCTTTATTCTTTAGCTTATTTCTGCTCCGATCTTTGCAAAAAAATTTTTCAGAGTAAATTTGTTTATGGGTTGGTGCCAAATAAATGTGCTTGTGGAGGAAATAAAGGTCCAGGTCTCTTACTCTGCATGCTACTGACTTGACTTTCAATCAACTTAATACTGAATATTACAAAACCTTGCATTATTGAGATAACTCTTACTTGATTAGGGTCTGTTATTTGTTTTTATGTAGTGTAAGATTTTATTTTCTAGCAATTCATAAATTTTGGCATTCCTGTTCACAAAAGATAGAATTGTGTAGGTTTTTTACTTTTTTTTATGATATCTTTTTCTGGTTTGAGATCAGATTAATATTGGTTCCATAGTACTAGTTAAAATGCAGTCCCTCTTTTCAGTTTTGACATTTTATATAGATTTATGGTGTTTATTCTTAAATGTTTAGTAATATTTTCCAGTGAATTTCTACATAGTTGAAATTTTATTTATGTGAAGATTTTCAACTAAAATATTAATACCCTTAATTTTTATCAAAATAATAAAGTTATCTACAATTTCTACATTTTCATAATTTCTATATTTCAATAAATTTGCAATAAATGTTAGTAGACTGATAACACTGAGTTTTACCTTTTCATCAAATATTTTTTCTGCCTTTTGGGGTGAATTGGGGTGCTGTTTCAGGTATATTTAATTTTATCATGGATACTGTGGGGTTTATTCTAGCAATTGCTTTACTTGCCATGTTGTTCTGTGTGCTCTTGTTCACATTTTTTTCTTTTTGTTTCAATGTTTTTAAGATAATTTGAATTATTTTCATGATTCTATATATTCTGTTTGTATTCTCAGCTACATGACCTCATCTCAGGGAGTGAAACAGGGTCTCTTTTCATTTCCCTTTGCTGGGTTGTGGTCGAGAAATTCTCTCAAAAAGGTATGCTGAAACAGTCATAGAATTAATCTCAATTTTTTTTACTTGTCCCAGAAATTACAGCCCTTCATTTCCTGATTTACAATACTTTGAAAACTAATTATTCATATACTTTATCTATTTTGCTGTTGTCATTGTTGTTTCAGACAGTCTGATAAATCTTGTTAGAAGATAAGTATAAATCCTGTTACTCTATATAAAAAAGTCTATTTCTAAATAATTTTATTTTAATTAGCAAGTATAGTGTAACAGGTAAAGAATCTCAAAAGTTATATTTTCTTAGCTCTCAAATTTCAATGTCTATTTCTAAATACTCTCAATTAACAGTAACAAGTATTCAAGAATCTCAAAATTTGTTTCACAAAGCTGCTTTACAAAACTTCACAAAGTTCCCGTTAATCTTAAGGGGGTGAACATTTTCCCCTGCTAGTCTCATCTGTCTCCTTCCATGCTCTTTATGATACTAAGTTAATGAACCTGCACAATTATGTAAACAAAATAAACAGCATTGGTTTGTCAGAAACAAAACAAAAACTAAAGTACAAGCTACTTGTCTTATTATGACTCTTTCAAGAAAACCTGTTGCCTCATACTCAATAGGGCCGTGCAAATAGATGAAGTATATTTTAAGGCTAACGTGATTATATGTATAATATATATTATATGTATATATATAATACACACATGCACACACACATATAATTGAATATATGTATACATATATAGATATATAGTATTTTGACTGCCTGTGTAAATTGAGCACTGTAATTGAGGAGCTGTTATTAACACTTATTCTATAATTGTCATAAATTTTAACAACATAATATGAAAAGTTTATATATATATTCATGTATATATATATATATATATATATATATATAACATTTTAGTAGAAACTGATACTTAGATTAGCATACTGAGTAGAGTGAAACCAGGATTTCAAGGGATATGAGAGATCTCTATTGTACCTTTAATAAAAGGTTAATAATACTTTCCAAAATTGTCATTTGGGGTCATTAAGGTATTTCCCTAAACTATTTTATTAATTCAACCCCTAATATTGGCTGTTCTAATTGGAGAAGGATTGGTATAGTGTATTGAATAAGCAGAAAAACCTGTTAAATTACCTCCAACCAAATAACATGCTTATAAGTGACAAATGTCCTACACTGCTGTGATTCTCTTTCATGCATGCACTGCTCTTTGCATCAAGTGCAAAGAGTGAAGTTTTATAGCAGTCAGACCTGGTATCCTATCCTGGTCCTACTACTTTCAATGTGAGTGAGGTAAAAGAAACTTCCTTAGCCTCTCTCCACTACCTCTCTCTTCCTTGACAATATAGAGTTTTGACATTGAAGGCATGCTGTAAGATTCAGGTTAAATGAGATATGCATAGTTTGGCACATACAGGTAATATTTACCTTTGTATTCTGACAGAAAAAATTGTCATTTGAAGAGCGTCTGACACAACTGGTATGGTGATGAACAAAAGCACACTGACTGCCATGTTTCAGGCCTTCATGGAGGCTGGCCTTGCAGCAATACCCAGAATTTTCCTGGTCTTCTACACTTATTCACATTGCTGTGCACCCTCAATGACACCGAACATCCTTGTTCTCACGCTAAGAGCAGGTCCCCAACTCATTGGACACCTAACAGTGGCCACAGTGGGTCTTCAGGAGACAGAGAACACAATACAGGATCTTGCTCAGGCTATCTCTCTTGCTCCTGCTATCTCTTGCATGACACGAGTAGCTACTTACCTGTGTGGTCCTGCATGGTGTGCCTTACCTCCTGTTTCTGGGTAGCAGTTGCTGCCTCCTTTTTGTCACTAGGTGCTATCATAAGCCCAGTTCATCCACATAACTGTTAACATCCAATGAGGCTGAACATCTTGATTCCTACCCCACTCCTGGAGAGATTCCTTGGAGCCTGATGTGTCCTCAAGATCTACATCATGACTGTAACAATTGAGAGTCATATAAGTCTGTGAGCCTCCGTTTTCCTCACTGGAACTTACCTCTGAAGATCATACTTCTCTCTTAAAGCTTCAAGTGCACCACTTCCATCTATACCTCAGAGTACATATATCATTAAAATAGGGACTATTTTGTTCCGATTGCATGACAAAATATAAACAAGTGCATAATAGATACATGAAAACAAACACGATTGACAGAGTTGCTAAAAGATAGATACTACATCCAGCCTATCTTGCTGAAGTGGGAATCTGTGAGAATGACTGGCCTAAGTAAAATTCAACAAAAAAGCTATGTAAAATTTTTAAAAAACCAAATCAACAAGTTCTGTTTCCTAACACACAATGTGAGGATCTAGTCTCCAATGAGGTCAGAGTGGTTGGAAAGCAGAATAGAGGGAAATTGCAAGGGTGGGTCACCTGGTCCCTCCCCCATCTGCTCCTCATTTGCTCCTGATGTTGATGAAAAGCCAAACTCAGTAAAAATAAAATATTTAAAGAGATTTGTTGTGAGTCAATATGAGTGACCATGGCCCAGGGTACAGCAGTCACAAGAGATCCTGAGAAAATGTGCCGGAGGTAGTCAGCTTAGAGTCTGGCTTTAAGGAGTTTAAGAGTTTGATTTAAGAAGTCAGTAGAAATTCATGCTTAAACAAAAATAACTGCTTGTGGGAGATCCATGGCCCTCATGGATAGCAGTCCTCAGAGAGCATGTAATGGGATACCAGAGAAAGTTTAAAATTTGATTTTTTATTGCTATAGAAAGTCTGCTCAGTCACTCTTATGATCTCTACTTTAATGTTAATGCCAGTCCATTGAGACTAACCTATAAAAGTGAGGGATTATAGCAAGGCTTGTCCAACCCCTCTTCTGACATGGCCTGGAATTTAGTGTTTCAGGTTTCTCTTAGGTCCCCTTAGCCAAAGGGTTGGTCTATTCAGCTGGTTGGGAGACTTGTGGCTTTAATTTTGGTTTACTGTAGGTTGTCATCACTGACATTCTGATTTCAGAATCTTGAGGGCTCAACATGTGATGTCATAAAGGTAGCTACTTCCACATCCTAGTACCTGGAACCCAGAATATTTTGCACAAAGTATGGCATGAAACACATCAGTCCTCACGCATGTCATTTCTTCCCCCATAATTAAGTTAAAACACAAAGACATGTGAGCAGAGTCAGATGAACAAAAACCAATGTTTTTTGTACATGGCATCTGGGAGAGATAAGGGGCCATTGAGCCAAATCTTTAAACGGAAAAAAGAACACCTCCAAATAGCAGTGCCCATTCTCCCAATCTCAGGAGTAGACAAATCTGGCCCAGAACTTGTGCCATCTACGTTAATAGTCAAGTAAGGGAGGCTCGGCTTATGGTACTTGCAGGTCTCTGTTCCTCTCCATGGTGAAAGTAAAGTGACATAAAAAAAACTGGTCTACTCCATGGTCTCTTACACACACACACACACACACACACACACACACACACACGCACACACACACACACCCTCATACACATGTGCACACAGAACATCTGATTTTGGGGGCCTCTGACTTATGTAATTAGAGCAGATTAAGTTGACCTTAAAAGGACTGAGTGCCTTTCTCATGGACCAATGTCTTTTCAAGGTAACCCTATGTGGAGAGGGCTTCTCACTGTTGAATGAGATCCATGAGAGGAGTCATCCATGGAATGGTGGCCCCTGAAGCTCTTAGCAGTTGTCAGGGTGCCTCTGTGGCTGCTTTTCGTTCTTATATCACAGGCACAGTTGCTTTGCCCAGGAGTCTCCAAATACTCCAAAGTATATTATCCATAGTGCTGGTTACTCTAAAGTCACAAGGAACAACCTGACTGAGTGATTCACTGGAGTTTTTACTCAAAGGGAGACTAGAGGGCTTCCTAAAAATCCACAGAGTTGTTCTTTATCATACTACCCATGTTTACCAATTGGCCTCACGTTCTCTGTGTAACTGGTGGTCCATTTCTGGATACTTGGGGAGACTGGAACCTGACAGACTTGGTATCTACAGCACTGGAGTCAAAGGTTGGCTTGGATAATGTTTCAGATGTGCTACTCACTAGAGTGGAAGTCACTAGAGGAACTATGATCAAATGTCTTGTAAAAACTGGAGAGATACGGACCCTGTTGTTGCCCATGAGGTGTTCTTAATTTGGGTGTATAGGTTATTTTTCCACATAAAGTATGGTTAAAAGTTGGAGTGGGAGAAAATAAGGTTGGTGGGTGGATGACTTCTTATTGTGATGGCTTCTCAGGGTGCCACTACATTGCACGTAATTTTGAATTTGGGAAAATGGGAGTCCATTCATCCAGAAGCTAGGAGTGGATCTGAAAGACACAGCCTTAGACAGAAGAGTATTGTCAATGTAAATGACCCCAAGGTCTCAAGTGGGCTGTGAGTTCAAGTGAGCAGATGTATTAGCTGAGATGCTAGAAATGACTCCTGTAGAATTGATAGGCTTGCCAGGGGAAACAGGGGTCATGATAGAATGGACTGGATGAGGGATGAGGAAGAAAAAAGAAGGAAGGGAATCAGCACACAGTGATGTCTGGAACTTCTGCTGAAGTGAGAGTTAAAGGATCAGGGTTTGGGGAGAGGAGACAGAGAGGCAGGGTAGGAGAGGTGGCAGCCAAGTCAGCCTAATCCATGGTGATAAGAGCAGGTGGGATCTGAAAAATATAACTGACCAGAGACAGGGAGGCTACTGTCTTCCAGCAGGTGAGGAGAAAGAAGGGACAGCCTGGGTGGTGGTACAATTTGCCAAGGTTAATGTTTCATTCTCTTCTTACGCTGCAAGATTTTGCTATTTCTTTTAGATCCAATGTATTTCCACAAAGAACTCAACTCATTCTAAATAGCCATGTTGGGCCATTCAGTATGTGGGGGCATAACACTTTTATTACACAACAGTTGCAGTGGATACGGTGGCAGCAGTGGCAGTGGAGTAGATAATATTCTTTGGCAGGGCCTAGGACTGGCAGCTTTCGTTAAGGAGTTACTTAGTGGAATATGGGGTGGCTCCTTGCCCTGCATCTCCTTTATGCCTCATCAGCAACATCAGCAAGCCTGGAATGCTGGACACTTCAACATTTCCTTGGTGGACTTGTCCAGCAACAAAGAGAAAGTTTGGGGCTGGGGCTGGGAGTATGGTTGCATTTGTCTCAAGAGGCGGGACAGCTCCAGCATGCTGGGATTGGTATGTTCTTATCAGAAGGAGCTCATTGAAACCTCTGGGTCTTCTCACTCAAGTTTTTTGAGTTTGAGCATGGGAGGTATACCTCCAGAAATCCAGAACAACCCCCCCCCGGAAGTGAAGTCTCCCCTGGTCTCTAGGAACCTAGATGTCAAAGACATTTCCTCCTTGTTAGGGCAGGCTTTTTTCATGACCTCCTGCTCTTTGGTCTCAACCTGATACTCCTCTTTCATCACCTTTTCGGGTCTCCTTGGGCTTTCCCTTGACCTCCCTGGGGAGCCTGGATGGTATCAGTTCCATAGGGCTGACCACCTGCTCAGGCAGGGAAGGCAGGAGGGTATACTTATGGCTGAGAGGAGGTATCTTTGTGGAGGTCAGGTGTCCGTACTTCATCGACTTCCTGCCAGCAGCACGGGTTTCTTCTCCGGGGCTTGACTCCAGGATTCAGGCGGCGGGGTCCCCAGAGAGGAGCCCGTGGCCTACAGGAGAGGACTCTACATGGCTCCTTCGGGGCGTAGTCATACGGGCAGGACAAGGGCCAGGGGCAGCCTCAGGAGCTGCGGGGTGGTCCTGGCCGGGCGGGGAAGCCTGGCGGAAGGCGGGGACTGCTGGGATCTGGCGCCGCTGCGTCGCAGTCGGGACCAGAAAACCAATTTAGCCAGTAAGCAAGTGAGGAAATTGCCCATGGCGAGCGGGTTGTGCGCTGCGATCGCCAGAAAAGAGTCAGCCGCGGAGACGATTCCCCAGCGACCAACTCCTCTCCCAGCCCAGCACACACTGGCCGGCCACGCGCCTGTGACGTCTCAACGGGGCTCGCGACAGAGACGCGGGCGTCAGGGAAGGCGCGTGGGCTCAGCCGAGCACCAAGAAGATGCCACAACGGGCAACGCGTGCGGCCCCACCAACCGCCGGTGCAGGTCGACATTCTAGTGCAGAGGTACTTCCTGCTGCTACTTGCAGGAGTTTGGTTCCAGGTGAGCTCCATGGGGGGATGGGTGGGAACTGCTCGCCTTGGACACTGTGGCTGAGCGTTGGTGGCCCAGTCTTCTGGGTCACAGGGGCAAAGCTTGCTCAAGCTCATTCCAGGAGCAAGCCAGGTTCTGCTAGCCTTCTCCAGGCCCTCTCCCATGTCCATGGCTGGCGTGGTGGAAGTTCACGAGCCCAGCTGCTAAGGTTTCGGAGGAGGTGATGTGGTTGTGAGACCTGACCGGAGGCTGCACCCTATGACATCCCTTCCCAGTAAGCAGTGTCTCTTCATTTCTTTTCACAAATTGGTTAATATTATTTAAGCTTTAGATGTTCCTCAGGTAATCCGTGTAGTAGTGAGCCAGCCAGCCTTTGAACCCAGGTTGTGTGAGTACAGAACAGTGCTCTGGGCTATGTACCTCTGTATTATGTACACATCATGTTATTTTATCTATCATCTACTTCTATCTTTTCTATCTATCTATCTATCATCTATCTACCTATCTACCTATCTGTCTAATCTATTATCATCTGTTTATTTTCTCTTGTCTTTGTCATAGTTAGCACTGAGCATTTCTGTAATGAGCTCATGAATGCCTAGGAGGAGGTGTTTACTTGAAAATCTGTTTTCCATAGCCACTGAGATCCAATCTACTCAGATGAATAGGGCAGGGACCACCAATTGTATAGTATCATCCCACATTTTTCTCCTCATTAAATCTTGCAGCCCATGTTTTCCGTTTGGTTTGATTTGCAGGATCCAAATATGTAAGATCAAATTCTAGATCAATTTTGGTGTATCCTGAAAGGGATTCTCCAGAGGATTATTCTGTATGAATAAGAAGTCATTTTCTCTGTCCTTTCTGGAATATGTCTAGAAAAGAAATACATCATTTATTTTCAAGTTAATAGTGGAGTAATGTATTAGATTAAAATATGATCAACATAATTTGGCCATTGTAAGCATGCCAGCTAGGTCCAAAAATAAAACTCTAGATATTCACAAGAAAGGAGACATACTCTTGGGTGTCAGGACAATGTAACCATGTATTATTGTCCTAGGAAATGGAATCTTCAGCATGACAGACAAGATTTGGATATTCCTATACATGACTTTATTAGTTTAAATCTTGTTTCTTGGCTGGGCTTGGTAGCTCAACCTGTAATCCCAGTGCTTTGGGAGGCCGAGGTGAGTGGATTGCCTGATCCCGAGGGTTCAAGACCCACCTGGGCAACTTGGTGAGACCTCATCTCTACAATAAATCATAAATTAGCCAGGCATGGTAGTGCGCGCCTGTAGTTCCCAGCTACTTGGACGACTGAGGCAGAAGGATCACCAGAGCCCAACAGGTCGATGCTGCAGTGGCCAGGAGCGGCCACTGCACTCCAGTCTGAGTGATAGAGTGAGACTCCAACTCAAAAAAATAAAATAAAATAAAATAAAATAAATCTTGTTTCTTTGACTTATTTCATTGGCTTCTTTTCTCTTTTGGACTAATGTGTATACCAGACAAATGGCATGCAAAGTTTCAGAACCAAGAGCCAGTAAAAATGTTTTTTGTATTTTTTTCAATAAAAACATATTTAAAATAAGATTGAACATAATTAACATCCTACACAATTATTTTTAGGCTTATGCTCATATTTCCTTTATAGTATGACAGAGAAGATCTGTACTTCCATCCCCATTAAGGCTGAGATTGGTAAGACAGAAGTTGAGGTTGGTGAGACATGAAAAGTTTTTACTCAGATCCGAATTTTGTTTGAAATGAGGACAGATATTACAAGCCCTTTCTAATCTCTCCTGGAGCAGAAATGGTTTGAAGTCATGGCATTTAACTACTGTTCCTTGATATCATTTGAAGAGAGTTCAATGAAGAATAATCTCTTGGCTATGTTTGTTTAAACAAATAACAAGCTGGAACAAATACTGGACAAAGGTTTCCCATAAGAACTCTGAAAGTAGATTATCACATATCATACTTATTGAAAATGCTACATTTCATGTTATTTTGGGAGCAATCACTAAGAATTTTGGGTATGGTAATTTCTAATGTGAAGATTATACCTATACCTATCTTTTTGTAGTTGACTTGATAATTAAATTAAGTAACTTGCATGAAAACGTGTTGTAAAAATTTAAGTTTTATAAAAATACTTTTTGCTACTGTGTGCTATTATTTTATTTGTTGCCATATAAGTTTTTAAATGATAATGTTCTTGTGAGATAGTGGTATTTTGTTTACTGTTTTGGAAACTCGACTATTTTTCAACAGCTCAGTGAAAGTGAATGGCTTTGTTTGTGAAGCTTGGGAATGAAGCCATAGATATTTCTTGACATCTATCATTTACAATTCTTTCAACAACTAATTTACTCACATATCTCTCCTTTAAGTTTTGTTGAGAACCAACTTCCACCCAGATGCTTTACTTGAGGTTTTGGCAAATATTTTAAAGATTTTTCACTTTGTGGTTATATATAGTTTCTGTAACCTCTTCCCCTCCTCCTCCACCTTTTTCTCTTCTATTTTTTTCTTTTTAAGACCCTTTCAAAGTGTAAGAATCTTGTTTAAATCTTGTTTCTTTGGCTTATTTCATTGGCTTCTTTTCTCTTTTGGGCTAATGTACATACCAGAAAAATGGAATGCAAAGTTTCAGAACCAAGAGCATCTAAAAATATTTTTTATTTCAAAAATATATTTCTAATAACATTGGATATAATTAACATCCTATACAATTAATTTTAGCCTTCTGCCCATATTTCTTTTACAGTATGTCAGAGAAAATGATTATACAAACTGATCTGTGGACCATTTTTTTGTCAGTCCCTGATTCATATTTTTACTGAGTAGAAGCCACAACTTTGAGTAAATCACTTCTTTGAGTTAATTATTAGTCTCCCCATTCTTGTCTTTACTCTCCCGCGGTCTCTAATCAAATGGCATCCAGAGATGTTCTGTTAAAACATAGGTCAGATAATGTCATTCAAACTTGTTCAATGCCTTATTCAAGTCAAAGCCTTCAAAATGCCTCGAAAGCCCTGGGAATAAGACCTCCATTTTCTTTCTGATTTCATTGTCTTCTACTTTTTACACTAAGCCCTCTCGTCCTCCACTCACCAATGTCTTTCTGTTCCCATAGTACACTGCAGACGTTCTTACCTCATGAACTTCCCATCTTTCCCTCTACCTTGGACCCTCATTCTCCAGATATGCCCATTGTTGTTTCCTTAAGACACTTCACCTTCCTTTAAGAGGGAACACTTATGTTCCTTTTTAAGTTTCACTTTCACCACAATGTCAAATTGCAACCTCCCCCAACAAACTAACACTCTTCATCTTCCTTTCCTACTTTCTATTTCTCATTGGTACTCGCTTGAATTTCTATTTCTTTTTACCTGCTTAATTTATCCTTACTATATGTTTATACTTCTGTTAATATATTTTCTTCTTTTTGTTCCCCCAGGCCCCCAACTTGAGGATGGAAATATTTTCTAGTTTGTTCACTGCTATGTTCCCCAAATATACCTGTAAATCATATAGAAGAAAAGTACCTGGAATTTGATAAAGGATCAATACATTTTCCTGAATAAAAAAGAGGTATGATTCTGAATGCTAGTCCTATAATTTGCTGTTGGTGTGCCTAGCAGAGTTATCTAAATGCACTAAACCACAATTTCCTCTCTTGTGAAATAGACTCATAATAGTTCTCATTTCAAAAACTAGCTGGAAGAACCAAATGAAATTTAAGATAATACCCCCAAATTAGCTGTCATTATCTTCAGCATGAATTAAGCAGGAGTCCAATATTGGAAATGTGTAACTTTATTTTACTTTTTAAAAAAAATTTTAAATATGTAGGGTACAATTCATTGTTAGAATGTAAGTGACCATCATACTGGTGAAGTTTGGTACCTTTAATGATGTTATGTGCCCCCCATTCCCTAGCCTGGTGGTGTCCCACTACTACCAATTCCTATTTTATAGTATTATGATAAATGTTCGGGGTTCACTTATGAGTGAGTACATGTAGTACTTACATCTTTGTTTCTGTGATAAATCCCTGACTATTATAGACTCTAATTCCATCCAAGTTGCTGATAAGTTTATAATTCTGTTTTTCTTTGTAGCTGTAAATATTCTATCATGTAAATGTACATTTTCTTTATCCAGTGCACTTTTGATAGGCAGTGTGTTTAATTCCATGTTTTTGCTATTGTGAATAATGCTGCAATGAACATGTGTGCATAGGTATCTTTTTTATAATGTGATTTGAGTTCCTCAGGATATATTCCTAGAAAGGGGATTGCTGGACACATGGAAAGTCAATTTTTAGATCTTTTAGAAAGCACCACAGTGTTTTCTACAGAGGTTGTATTAGTTTAGATACCCACCAACAGTGTAGAAGTATTCCCTTTTCCCCACATCCTCTCCAGCATCTGTTGTTTTTTGAATTATTGATGATGGCCATCCTAATTGGAGTTAGGTAGTATCTCAGTGTGGTTTTAATTTGCATTTCTTTGATGATTAGTGAGACTGAGCAATTTTTCATGTACCTGTTGGCTGCTCATATGTCTTCTGAGAAGTATTTATTCATAACTTTTCCCCATTTTTAGTAGGGTTGTTAGTTGTTGTTGTTGTTGTTGTTGTTTTTCCTTTTGGAACCTTTGAGTTCCTTGTTGATCCTGGATTTTAAGCCTTTGTCACATATACAATAGGCAAGTATTTTTTCCCCATTCTGTGGGCTGTCTTCCTGCTCTCTTGATGGTTTCTTTTGCTTTGCAGAAGCTTTTCAGTTTGATGAGGTCCCATTTGTCTATCTTATCTTTGATTGCATTTGCTTTTGGAGAGTTAATCAGAAATTGGTTGCCCATTCCAATTTTCTTAAGGGTGTTTCCTACGTTTTCTTCTAGGATTCTTATAGTTTGAAGTTTTACATTTAGGTCTTTGATCCATTTAGAGGTGATTTTTGTGTATAGTGATAGGTTAAGATCCTGTTTCCATCTCCTGCATATGGTCAGTCAGTTTTCCCAGCGCTGTTAACTGAATATGTTCTCCTCTCCCAGTGGTTGTTGGTGGAGGCTTTGTTGAAGATGAGTTGGTTAGAGAAATTGAGGTTTTGATACCAGAATCTCTACCCTGTCTAATTGTTCTATATGCCTGTTCTTATACTAATACCAATCTGTTTTGATTATTGTAGCTTTATAGTAGAGTTTGAAGTCTGGAAGTGTGATACCTCCTATTTTATTCCTTTTGCAGAGAATTGTTTTTGGCTATTCGTGATCTTTTATGTTTCCATATGAATTTCTGTATTGTTTCCAGGTCTGAGAAGAATGATGTTGGTAATTTAACGGGAATTGCATTAAGTCTGTAGATTGTCTTTGGTAGGATTGCCTTTGATAGAACATCTTCACAATGTTAATTCTTCCAATCCATGAACACGGAATATTTTTCCATTTGTGTCTTCTTTGATTTCTTTGATTAGTGTTTTGCAGTATTCATTGTAAAGGTCATTCACTTCTCTGGTTAGGAAGATGCCGAAGTATTTCTTTCTTTCTTTCTTTTCTTTCTTTCTTTCTTTCTTTCTTTCTTTCTTTCTTTCTTTCTTTCTTTCTTTCTTTCTTTCTTTCTTTCTTTCTTCCTTCTTTCCTTCCTTCCTTCCTTCCTTCCTTCCTTCCTTCCTTCCTTCCTTCCTTCCTTCCTTTCTTTCTTTTTTTTATGGCTATTGTGAATGGGATTGTGCTTTGTATTGGGGTTTCTATCTGTTTATTATTTCTGTATAGGAATGCAACTGTCTTTTGAACATTTACTTTAAACCCTGAGGCTTTACCAAAGTTCTTTATCAGTGCAAGGAGGTTTTTGACAGTTTCTCTTGGGTTTTTAAGGTATAGGATCATGTCATCCACACAAAGGGATAACTTAACTTCCTCTTTTCCTATTTGGATACACTTGATTTCCTTCTCTTGTCTAATTGCTCTAGCTGGGACTTCTAACACTATGAAGAACAGGAGGGGTGAGAGTGGGTAGCCTTGTCTTATTCTGGTTTCCAGGGGAAATTGTTCCAATTTCTGTCTGTTTAGCAGTATGTTGGCTGGGGGTTTCTCATAGATGGCCCTTACTATTTTGGGATATGTTCCATCTATGCCTAGGTACTCAAGGTTTTTTATCAAGTGGTCATGCCGGTTTTTATCAAAAGCTTTTTCTGCATCTAATGATATGGTCATGTGTTTCTTTATTTTATAATTGTTGATGTATTTAGTTATGTTTATGGTCTTGTGGATGTTGAACCAGCCATGCATCCCAGAGATGAAGCCTTATTAATCATGGTAGATGATTTTTTTATGTGTCATTGGATCCAATTTGCAAGAATCTTGTTGAGAATTTTGGCATCTATGTTCATCAATGATATTGGTCTATAGCTCTCTTTCTTTGTTGGATCTTTACCTGGTTTGAGTATCGATGTGATGTTAGCGTCATAAAATGATCAGCAGAGATTTCTATCTTTGTCAATTGCCTGAAGTATTTTCAATAGGATTGGTATCAGCTCCCCTTGTATGTTTTGAAGAATTCCACTGGAAAGCCGTCTGTTTCTAGATGTTTTTTGTTTGTTTGTTTTATAGGTAATTTTCTTATGACAGAGTCAATTTCCTGTCTGGATTGTTATGGTCTATTTAGGGTCTCATTTTCTTCTTGTTTCAACCTTGGGTGGCTGAATGATGTTAGAAAGTCCTCCATTTCATTCATGTTTTTGAGTTTTTTTCTATACAAGTGTACATAGTAATTTCTGATAATCTTTTGGATTTCTTTGGGGTCAGTTGTGACTTGATCTTTTGCATTTCTGATTGTGTGTATTTGAACTTTTTTTCTCCTTTTCTTTGTCACTCTATCTAGGAGTCTTTTGGTTTTGTTTATCCTTTCAAGGAAACAGATTTTTGTTTGGTTGATTTTTTCCTATTACATTTATGTTTTCTATGTCTTGTGCTTCAGCTTTTATTTTAGTTATCTGGATTCTTCTGCTGAAGTTAGGGTTTTGGTGGTCCTGTTTTTTGCAGCTCCCTTAAGTGATGTGTTAGTCTGTTAACTTGCGATCTTTCCATTTTCTTCATGTATGTTCATGGAGATATGAATTCCCCTCTTAGTAATGATTTCATGGCATCCCAGAGGTTTTGGTAAGATGTTTCTTCATTTTCATTTGTTTCCAGGATTTTTTAAATTTCTGTTTTGACTTCCATGTTGATGCCAGAGTTGTTAAACATCATGCTGTTTTGCATCCATCTCTTTGTGGATTGGGGGGGAACTTTGTTTATGTCAATGTTTATTTTTATTTCACTGTTGTCTGAGAAAGTGCGTGGCAGTATTTTGATCTTATGAAACTTGTTTATGCTTGATTTATGGCCAAGGATGTGGTCAACCTTGGAGTATATTCCTGGTGGTGATGAGTAGAATGTATATTCTGCAGTTATTGAGTGAAGTGTTCTGTAGGTACTTATTAAGTCCATTTGGTCAAGTACCAAGTTGAGGTTCTGCATCTCTTTGTTGATTTTTTTTTTGCCTCAATGATCTATCTAGGCTTGTTAGTGGGGTATTTAAGTCCTGCTATGATAGTGTTAGAGTCACTGTATTATTTTGTTTAACTAGAAACTGCTTTATAAAAGTTGGTGCTCCTATATTGGGTACAGATATGTTTAGGATGGCTATTTCTTGTTGATAGATTGAAACTTTTATCATTATATAGTAACCTTCTATATCTTTTTAAATTTTTGATAGCTTAAAGGATATTTTGTCTGATATTAAGATTGTAAATCCTACTTTCTATTGTATTCCATTAACCTGCAAATTTGTTTTCCATTCTCTTTCTTTGGGTCTGTGAGTGTCCATTCTGGTGAAATGAGTCTCCTGGAGACACCATTTTGTTGTGTAATATTTTTAATCCACTGTTGCATTCTATGTCTTTTCAGTGGTACATTTAGTCCATTCACATTCAGGATAAGTATTGAAAGGTGAGAGTCTATCCCTGTCATGAAGTTCTTATAGTTTGTTGTTGTTGTTGTTTGTTTGTTTACTTGTTGGTTTTATTTTGATATTGGAGTTGATATAAGCATGTGTTTTCAGTCTTTTTTCTGAATTCTTGGGAAGACCATGGTCATTCTTTTTTTTTTTTCTTTGTTTAATACTTTCTTATGTGTTTCTTATAAAGCTGATTTAGAGGTGATGTAAACTCTTACGGGTTGAATGTTTGGAAAGGATTTTAATTCTTCAACAATGATGAAGCTTAGCTTAGCTACACAGGAAATTATTGGTTATTTTTGAAGGTTAGACTCCAGTCTCTTCTAGCCTGTAGTGTTTTTGCAGTCAAGTCTGCTGCTATTCTAATTGGTCTTTCCCAGTAGATAGTCTGATCTTTCTCTCCTGCTGCCTTTAGTACTTTTTTCTTTTATACTTACTTTGTGTAATCAAATTATAATGTGTCTAGGAGTTGGTCTTGCAGGATTTCTTTGTATCTCCTGTGTTTTAGTGGTCATGTCTCTGCTGAGATGAGGAAAATTTTCTTGGATAGTGTCATGGAATGTTTATTTTCAGGGTGGTCTCTGTCTCTCTGTCTGCCTCAGGAATATCAATTAATCATAGGTTCAACCTCTTCATATAATTGCACATCTGTTGGAGGTTTTGTTTCATCTTTTTAAGCTTCTTTTCTATGTTTTAACAAATTGAGTTAGTTCTATATTTTGGTTTCCAAGCTCTAAGATTCTTTCTTCTGCTTGGCTATTGCTGCTTTCTATGCTTGTCAGTATGTTATTTATTTTGTTTACTGTATTCTTTATTGCCGCCATCTCAGCTATCAACTCCCTCATTCCTTTCTTTTGTCTCTCCTCATTTCATTCTCTTCATTAATATCTTGGTATCTGTATTTGTGGTTTAAGACCAGTTATTCTGGGGGCTCTTCATTGTTTGAATTCCAAAGTCCATATTCTCAGGTGCTGTCTTACCAGGAGTCTGGGTGGGCCTAGTGGCCCTCTTTTGGTTCTACTTCATTTGTGATTGCTTTCTTGCCTCTTTTACCCCCTTCTTTAATTCTGCTGCTCAGTAATGGGGGATAGCTTTCATTTCTGTTTGTTCAATTCCCTATTCTTCCTTATATAGATCCTCTGGATATGTTCAAATTTGAAGCTGGACTGGGATGAGGGGCTGTAATTTTTGTGGTTTTGTAATTTGATTAAGATATGATGGGGAAACTGTGGTTCAGAAGCTATCTGCAGATCACAGTATCTGCTGACAGGTGCTTGGGACCCCTAGGACCCAATTCCCACCACTTTGCAATCTTTCCATGCAGTGGAGGCATATGTATGCCTTCTGAAAGCAAAATAAGATAAGATAAAGGTAAAGAGTTGAACATTTAAGAAGGGAGACAAAAGGAAGATAGAGAGAAGAAGAAGAAGGAAGCAGACAGGCTCACCAATTAATAAATAAAGATACAAGCAAATTTTAAAAAAATATACAAATAAGCAAGCATACAAACAAAAAAAAATCCAGTGATGCGCTTGCCCTCAAAAATACCCATACACAAATATAAAAACTAAAAAACAAAACAAAACAATAACAAAAGCAAAAGTAATCCAAAAACAGAAAGAAAAAGAAAAAGCTCCCTCTGTGGTCATTTCTTGAACTTCAGGTTCCTTTCCCAAGCACAGCTACTGAGTTTTGCTGCTGCCAGAGTACAGAGCAGACTCCAATCTCTGATCCCTTCCCTCTGCCTTGGTGTAGGCCAATTGGGTTGCTCTTAGCTTGGATCAGACCCCACATTTCCAGTAACAGGCAAGATGATGACTGAACCAGTGGAAATGTGAGAAATGCTATGGGAGGAGAGTGAATCAAATCTGGACTCAACCAACTCATTTACTGCTGCTACTGCTGCTGCCATGTCTCCCAATCAGATCAGAAGTGTTTATGCCTGGTCCAGCATGAAGGTGGTCATCTGTTTCTCAGTGATCACTCCTGAAATTTCCTTTCTAGCTAGTGAAAGTTGACCCCATAGGGAAGTGGCAATCACTTCTGGGTCTCAGGTTGGAGACTAAGCAGAGTTTGGGGGGGGGGCAATGCAGATGTCTGTCTGATCCTGGGACAGAGGCGATGGCAATGGTTAGCATCTCCTCATTGCAGGGCTTCAGATTTCCTCATCATGCCTTCGTCACAATTCCCATTGTCAGTGCCCTGCCCACTGCTCCAGGTGGTGGCATGGGCCAGGTGCCAGGTGCTGATGAGCAGCTTATATGTGCTGCTTCCTCCAAAGAGACACCCAAGAACAGCAGACAATCCTGCATGTCAGGGGCTCTGATCTCAGGACAGTGGTGGGTTGCAGTCATCTAAGGAGGGGAGACCTGCATGCTTGGTCCCGAGTCTCCCCTCTGACAGACTTTCCCTCACCCACCTGCACACACCCACTCACATGGACTGTCTTTATGGACATTTGTCCTTGCAGAGACTCTCACACATCCACCAATTCAGTTGCCATCTTGCCCATTTCTGGAAATGTGTAACTTTAAAGATATAGTAAAATTGATAACACCCAGAACCAGTGAGTTCAGTCCTCATATAAAGAGAATATTAATATAAACTAGATTGTTTCAAATTAAGATTTTAATTTTAATCATCATGGCAATCACTAAAAATATCTAATAAAAGAAGCACAAATGAATAATATAACACTATAAACTATATAAGGCCTATTTTAAAAAATTAAAATGACAGATGCAGATGCTATATTATCAGTAAGTTATTTTAATGTAAATAAATGAAATATTGTAATCAAAAGGCAGAAATTGTTAGATTGAATAATAAAACAATGTGCAATTAATTGTCTCTATAGGAAATACAATTAAGATTAAAGGATGTAATGCAAATAATGTGTTAGGACAGAAAGAGATATATCATGCATACAGCAACCAAAAATATGTTGAAGTGACTATACCAATATCAAGTAAAATAGGCTTTAGAAACAAGAAAAGGTTACTAGAGGTAAAGAAGGACATTTTATGATAAAGTGTAAGTCCATAAAGAAGATATAAAAATAATAATATATACCTTACAACAGAGAACCAAAATACACACAGCCAAATTGACTAAATATTTCATGATAATAATTATATAATATTTCTGAATATGCAAGCCTATATGAAACAAAATTAATTATCAGGTAATGGGGAGGGACGAAAATGAAGAATACTGCTAATAGGTATGGGGTTTCCATAAAAAAAAAAAAGCCCAAAGTACCTGGGACTATTCCTCATCATTTTATGGTACATGAATTATATCTCATTAAAGATGTAACTTTTAAAGCAACCACCAATTGTTTCATGATACACAGGTGACAATCCAAAATTACACGTCTTGAAAAAATTTAAAACAACCAAAACATGTGTTAGCAGAACACAAAAGTAGAGTTTAACCACACAAAATCTCAAATAACAATTATGAGAAGCCTATAAAATAGAAAAGAAAGAATATAAATCAGAAATAAGGAATAAAATGTAAGAAACTAAAAAAACGGTATCTAGAAATTTAAGCGTAGACTTCTAAGTAACTCATAGAACATAAAAGAAGTCATGAAAGATAAGAGAATAAGATAATTAAGTTAATGAATTAGTATTGATTAATTAAAACTTGAGAAAAGTTCTTCATCTATCCAGAATATAGTAAACCACAAGAGAATGCTATTCTTATCCTCATGATATAAAGATAGAATGTTTTAGAAAATAACAACTTTCTTTTATCTCATCAGAGAAATATCAATGCAAGGGAATCAAATTAACTGAATTCAAAATAGTAAAAAGAATCTTCTGAGGAGAAATGGGAAAAACAAACTGCTTCAGCTTTAGCAGAAAAAAAAGGAAGAAGAGGCAGTCATAAAAGGAAGTAAGAATGTCATAAAAAATGTTAATAAGTCACTAAAAGCTATATGTTCACTAGCTTACCAGAAGAGAATAACTGGGATTCCAAGAAACAAAGAGCCTTCTCACACTTACAAAAGCTCTTTTCCATGAACGCTCACTGGATACACAAAAGAAATAATGCAGGCAAAACTGGAGACCAAAGAGATACTGTCTGGTGATGCAGGTATATAGGTGGCTATTGGCTGCCACTTAGGAAGTAGCACAATTTCAGTCCTGATTCCTTAGACCCTTGTTTCTTACAAAGCAAAAGCCTTAGCAAGCTTGGGAAGAAGTAGATTCTAGGAAATCGGCAAAAGATAATGGATAAGGAAATATCTTAGGCGCAGGAACCAAAAGATAAGCCTTTCCTCACCACCAGCTTTGTAACAAGTAACAGGCCTGAAAAAGACTACCTCTGTAGAGGAGACATGCAGGAACTGTGGAAAGCAGCCAGGTAGAAAAGGGAACATTAAGAAAAACCCTTCAGCACTCCAAGAGGAACAGAAGATCACAGTACTACTACTGGAAGAATTTAAAGCTTGTACATTGGAGATAACAACAGAGCAAAACTAACTAAATTTCCAGCTATATTTATTGATGCTCCCTCTACATGATGGACTGAACAGAGAAAAGGCATACTCATTTCTGTGCATAAATGCTATTAACCTCGGTTTCTAATGTTTATCTGTTTCCAATGTCTATCCTTCAACAGAAATTTACAAAGCGCACCAAGTATTATTCCATTTAGGCTGTTATAGCAAAATAATATAGTCTGGGTAGCTTATAAACAACAGAAATTTATTTCTCACAGTTCCAGAGGTTTGGAAGTCCAAGATCAAGGTGCTAGCTAATTTGGTGTCTGATGAGGGTTCACTACCTGGTTCATAGATGGCATGTTCTTCTTGTGTCCTTATTAAGTAACCATTAGACATGAGCAGAAAGGGCCATTCCCTGAGGGTAACCTGTCTCCAGCCATGTCCCAGGTCACCTAGTCTCAGGCCAATCCCTCCCCAGGTTCCTCATTCTAGACATAAAGTCCCTTCACCTTATGGTTACAGCATCTTGTCTAGCACAGAACGTTGTGCACCTTAGACTTTCTAGAACTGCATACATGCACACTGGAAATTAAGACTGTACTCTTATAACCTTTGAGTTATTATCATATTATTAGCAATAATTGTCATCCTGATTTTAACCCCGCCCTCTATGGGTTTCACTTAGGTTCTCACTGAAAACCCACATGTGTAGTCCCAAAAGGGTTATATAACACAGAACCTGTCCATCAAATTATGAAAAAACAGACTGAGAGGAGAAAAACCAGGAAATTGAAAGCCCACAGTTAATTTGGGGCTGTTTTCTCTCTTGAGCAGAATGCTCCATTTTTTTTTTTTTGCTACTCTCTGTGTACCCTTGCTTTTAATAAAACTATTGATTACATCTATGGTGTTTTCAATTATTTGTCAAGAGCAGAGAACCACAATGCAGATTTTGCTATCCCGGTAACGTCTTCTCATGCCATGACTCAGATTGCTACATTGGATTCCTGAGAGTGAGAGAAATCTTTCCATTTTGGTGGCTTGAGAGCACATTGTGGCTTCATACCTTTAGCTTTCTGCTATGGAGAATTGTCCTTGTTTGGCTTTTGCAGCTTTTGGCTCATGCTTTCTTTGATGTTTTCTTAAATTTTGGTAGATAAAGAGGCTATCAAAGTAATTCTGAGGCTCCATGGATGTACTTTCGAGTAGTATCTTTGTCATCTGTACAGGCCTGGAATGGAAGAGAGGATTCCAGAAGTGACGTTCCTGGGACAATACCTCAGTATTCTTTCCCTTCATGTTTTGTGGGCCTTTAAATAACCTATCATAAGATTTTAGTTTGCTGCCTGGGAAGCCAAAAGGCATAACTTTCTCTCACTTGGACAGAAAGCAAAATTTTTGATAGCAAGTTCTATTTGAAGACCAGAACTAAGGTGTGTGGAGGAACTCCTCCATCCATCTTAACCGCTTAAGCACCTTGGTCTATCTCAGACTACATATATTGCTGGCTAGAACTTTCTTAATGTTGTGTTTACAGTTTGCAAGCAACCTGGTGAATGTGTTTACATCCTAGTCCAGGAAAATTGTTCTGAAAGCATCGGACTTGAAAGGCACAGTCAACCTCAGGCCGAGCCACCATGGGTTCCTATTTTAATGGTTACTTTGGCAATTGTCTCAGGAGGCTGCCTGATAACTTAGGTTTTTCCTCTATTTTATTTATTTATTTTTTTTCATTAATCAGTATTTCTTATTATGGTTTTGTGGGGTACAGTTAAGGGTTAGGTGTACAATTACGTTTCATTCAGGCACCCTGTTGATAAGAGGTGTTTTCCCATCCCTCGACAGATATTTGCTACTGTTAATCCCATCTTCCTCCCCCCCATAGTTTCCCAGTACCATCAGTCATTTTCTTATAGTATTGCATTGGATGTTCAAGGTCCATTATATGAGTGAGAACATGTGATATTCGGATCTTTGTTTTTGTGAGAGGTCACTCAGTATTATAGACTCTAGTTCTATCCAGGTTGCTGTGAAATTCATGATTTTGTTAAACCACACTGAGATACCACCTAACTCCAGTCAGAATGGCAATTATCAACAACTCAAAAAATAACAGCTGCTGGAGAGGGTGTGGTGAAAAGGGAACACTTCTACACTGTTGGTGGGAGTGTAAACTAGTGCAACCTCTGTGGAAAGCAGTGTGGCGATTCCTAAAAGCTCTAAAAATTGACCTTCCATATGACCCTGCAATCCCCCTACTGGGAATATACCCTGAAGAACACAAATCACTCTATAAAAAAGATACCTGCACACATATGTTTATCGCAGCATTGTCACAATAGCAAGAACCTGGAAACAACCATGCTGCCCATCAAAAGAGGACTAGATTAAAAAATATGGTACATATACACAATGGAATACTACGCAGCCATAAAAAAGAACAAAATTTCCTCTATTTTAAATTTCTTTTTGCCATTTGTGTTCTCATCCATGAGGTTTTTCCATTACCCAATAGCTAGCTTAATAGAAAACGATGTCTCCTTGTTAATAATTTTGCTGCAGAACTTGACCTTTTGTAGTGTAGAAAACCCCTTTATGTGGTGCCCCCACACTCACCATTTTAAAGGATAGAAACCCAGTTGGACTTAATCCACAGTTATTGTCATGTTTACTAACATGAGGGGATGCAGGAAAGAACTGTCCTCCTTCTTTAAGGGGGTGGGCAGAACTCACCCTTTTGTGAAGCTGAGGAAAAATCCAATGAGATCTATGGAATGAGAAACAGAGGGGTGTATGATAGAGGGAAGGGTGAAGCACTGGTCAGGCCCATAGATAAGACAGGCTGTCAGAGGCACCAGGGGAGGCAGACTATATGGGGGCCCCACCTGATATATGGGAGGTATGTAAGCTCAGAGTCTTAGATTTGCAAGCCAGAGGAGTCTCTCCAAAAGCCAGAGGTTTCAGGGCCTTACACCCCACTCCTCTAAGGTGAAAAAGACTGGCTTCACCTTGGGGTTGCAGTCTGGAGAGGAGTGCCTCAAAGGTCTGAGGTTTCAAGGGATCCTATGTAGGCCAACTCTTCCAGGGTGGAGAAGGTGTGCTCCTCCCCTGAGGTCACGTGTTTTGCCTTTTTCAAATGGGTAATTAGATCACTGCCATTCCTCTGGATTCACGTCTGGGATGCATCCTCAGAAGTGGGATAATTTTAATCCCTTAAATATCTTTTTTTTTTTTTTTTGGTAATTTCTCTCCATATATAATATGTATATTTACTTATTTTAAAATGTGTGGTGCAATTCAGGGTTAGATATATAAGTGGACATCATACAGGTAAAGTTTGGGCCTCCCTTTAGTCCCCACTTTGCCTGGTTTGAGATCAGTTACACTTATTGATGTTTTGTTCCCCCCACCTCCATCCTGACAGTACTCCACTACTGCCAATCCCTTTCTTATAGTATTATGGTAAATGTTTAGGGTCCATCTATATGAATGAGAGCATGTGGCACTCTGTCCTTTGTTTCTGAGATAGCTCACTGAGTATTATAGGCTCTAAATCCATACAAGTTGCTGAGATGTCCATATGTTTGTCATTCTTTATGACTGCACAATATGCCACGGTGTATATGTACCACATTTTTTTATCCAGTCCAGTTTCGATGGGCAGCACAGTTGGTTCCATGTTTTTGCTATTGTGAATAGTGCTGGAATAAACATGCATGTGCAGGTATTATTTTGTAGAATGATTTTAGTTCCTCTGGGTATATTCCCAGTAAGGGGGTTGTTGGGTCATATGGAAGGTTGATTTATAATTCTTGTAGAAATCACCACACTGTTTTCCATAGAAGCTGAACTAGTTTGTATTCCCACCAGCAGTATTGAAGTGTTTTCTTTTTTTGCATCTTTTCCAGCATCTGTTGCTGTTTATTTTATTAATGATTGCCATTTTTACTGTTGTTAGGTGTTATCTCAATATGGTTTTGATTTGCATTTCCCTGATGATTAATGAGGTTGAGCTCTTTTTCATATATCCATTGGCTGCCCATATATCTTCATTTGAGAAGTGTCTGTTAATGTTTTTTGCTCAGTTTTTAATAGGGCTCTTTGTTTTTTTTTTCCTTTTGGCACATTTGAGTTCCTTGAAGATCCTGGATGTTAGGTCTCTGTCAGATATACAATTGGCAAATATTTTTTCCCATTCTGTGGGCTTTCCCCCTACTCTCTTGATGGTTCCTTTTGCTTTGCTGAAAATTTTCAGTTTGATGAGGTTCCACTTGTCTGTATTATCTCTTATGGCATAGATATCTGGGATTTTGGTCAGGAATTGGTTGCCTACTCCAATATCTGTGAGAGTGTCTCCTGTATTCTCTAAGATTTTTGTAGTTTGAGGTTTTATGTTTAGGTCTTTGATCCATTTAGAGTTGATTTTTGTGTATAGTGACAGGTAGGGCGTCCTGTTTCAATCTTCTGCATGTGGTCAGCCAGTTTTCCCAGCACCATTTACTGAATAGGTTCTCCTCTCTCCAGTGGTTGTTGTTGGAAGCTCTGTCAAAGATGAGTTGGTTGAGGAATTGAAGCTTTGCTTTCGGAATCTCTATCCTGTTCCATTGGTCTATGTGTGTTTTTGTACCAATACCAGGCTGTTTTGATTACTGTAGACTTATAGTAAAGTTTGAAGTGTGGTACCTCCTGCTTTGTTTCTTTTGCTAAGGACTGTTTTGGCTATTCATGGTCGTTTATGTTTCCATATGAATTTCTGTATTGTCATTTCCAGGTCTGAGAAGAATGATGTTGATAACTTAATGGGTATTGTGTTGAATCTGTAGACTGCCTTTGGTAAGATGGACATTTTAACAATGTTTATTCTTCCTATCCATGAGCATGGAATATTTTTCTATCTGTTTGTGTCTTCTTGGATTTCTTTGATCAGTGTTTTGTAGTTCTCATTGTAAAGGTCTTTCACTTCTCTGGTTAGGAAGATGCCAAGGTATTTCCATTTTTTTGTGGCTATTGTGAATGGGATTGTGCTTTTTATTTGGGTCTCTGCCTGCTTGTTGTTGTTGTATAGGGATGCAACTGTCATTTGCACGTTTATTTTGTACCCTGAGATTTTGCCAAAGTCCTTTATCAGTGTAAGCAGGTTTTGACAGATTCTCTTGGATTTTCAAGGATCATATCATCAGTAAAGAGGGATAACTTGACTTCCTCTTTTCCTATTTGGATACCTCTGATTTCCTTATCTTGTCTAATTGCCCGAGCCAGGACTTCCAACACAATATTGAACAAGAGGAGTGAGAGTGGACAGCCTTGTCTTGTTCCAGTTTTCAGAGGAAATGTTTCTAGTCTCTGTCCATTTAGTGATATGGTAGCTGTGGGTTTGTCATAGATGGCACTTACTATTTTGAGGTATGTTCCTTCTATAGTTAGGTGTTTGAGGGTTTTTATCAAGAAGGGATGCTGGGTTTTATCAAAAGCTTTTTCTACATCTAATGAGATAATCATGTGGTTCTTGTTTTTACATCTGTTGATATATTTAATGACATTTATGGTCTTGCGAATGTTGAACCAGCCCTGCATCCTGGGGATGAAGCCTACTTGGTCATGGTGGATGATTTTTGAGATGTGTTTTTGGATCCAATTTGCTAGAATCTTGTTGAAGATTTTTGCATCTATGTTCATAAGGGTTGTTGGCCTGTAGTTCTCTTTTTTTGCTGGATCTTTACCCGGTTTGGATATCAGTGCGATGTTAGCTTCGTTAAATGATTTGGGGAGAATTCTATCTTTCTCAATTGCCTGGAATACTTTCAATAGGATTGGTATCAGCTCCTCCTTGTACATTTTGTAGAATTCTGCTGGAAAGCCATCCAGTCCAGGATGGTAGTTTAGTAGGTAGTTTTCGTATGAAAGTTTCCTGGGTTGTTATTGGTCTATTTAGTTTCTCAGTGTCTTATTTCAATGTGGGGAGGTTGTGTGATGTCAGAAAGTCCTCCATTTCATTTAGGTTATCAAGTTTGTTTCCATATAGGTGTTCATAGTAATCTCTGATAA
>NW_007254767.1:89946-111825 GCF_000164805.1 Carlito syrichta | reverse complement strand
TAGCAGCCCATCAATCTTGTTAATTCTTTCAAATAACCAGCTTTTTGTTTTGTTGATGTTTTCTATGATATTTTTGTCTTCTATGTCCTGTATTTGAGCTCTTATTTTAGTGATTTGGATTCTTCTGCTAAAGTTGGGGTTTTGGTGGCCTTCTCTTTCCTGCTTCCTTAGGTGATTTGTTTGGCTCTCAACTTCTGATCTTTCTGTTTTCTTTTTTTTTTTGAGTTGGAGTCTCACTCTGTCGCCCAGACTGGAGTGCAGTGGCCGCTCCCGGCCACCGCAGCCTTGACCTGCTGGGCTTTGGCGATCCTTCTGCCTCAGCCTTCCAAGTAACTGGAACTACAGGCGTGCGCTACCACGCCCGGCTGATTTTTTTGATTTATTGTAGAGATGAGGTCTGGCTGCCCAGGCGGGTCTTGAACTCGTGGGCTCAGGCAATCCACTCACCTTGGCCTCCCAAAGGCGCAGGATTACAGGCTGAGCCACCAAGCCCGGCTTCTGTTTTCTTTATGTGTGCTTGTAGATATATAAATTCCCCTCTGAGAACTGCTTTCAGGGCATCCCAGAGGTTTTGATAAGATGTTTCTTCATTTTCATTTGTTTCCAGGAATCTTTCAATTTCTGCTTTGATTTCAGTGTTGATCCAGTAGTTGTTCAGCATCATGCTGTTTAGTGTCCATGTATTTGTGGGCTTTGGGGAAATGTTGTTGGTGTTGATATTTATTTATTTATTTATTGTTGAGTTGGAATCTCACTCTGTTGCCCAGACTGGAGTGCAAATGGCCGCTCCCGGCCACCGCAACCTCGACCTGCTGGACTCCGGTGATCCTTCCGCCTCAGCCTTCCAAGTAGCTGGAACTACAGGCGCGTGCTACCATGCCCGGCTCATTTTTTGATTTATGGTAGAGATGAGGTCTCACCAAGTTGCCCAGGTGGATCTCGAACCGCGGGCTCAGGCAATCCACTCACCTCAGCCTCCCAAGGTGCGGGATTACAGGCTGAGCCACCAAGCCCGGCTGATATTTATTTTTATTCCACTGTGGTCTGAGAAGGTGCATGACAAGATTTCAACCTTATGGAATTTGTTTATGCTTGATTTACAGCCAAGGATGTGATCAATCTTGGAGTATCTTCCATGTGGTGATGAGTAGAATGTGTATTCTGTGGATGTTGGGTGGAATAATATGTAGGTATCTATTAAGTCCATTTGGTCGAGTGTCTGGATCTCCTTCTTGATTTTTTGCCTCGATGATCTACCTAGGGCTGTCAGTGGGGTATTCAAGTCCCCTATAATAGTGTTAGAGTCAATATCTTTTTTTAGTTTACTTAGTAATTGTTTTATAAATGCTGGTGCTCCTGTGTTGGGTGCGTATATGTTTAGGATGGATATTTCTTGTTGATGGATTGAACCTTTTATCATTATGTAGTGTCCTTTTGCATCTTTTCAATTTTTGATGGCTTAAAGTTTGTTTGGGGCTTTGTCCTTTCAATAAGTATCTAGCTTTTCAGCATCTATAGGAAGACACAGTCTAAATGGACTGTGAATGACTTTTTGGGTAACTGAACTATGAAACATATTTCAAAGAATAGTTCCTAATTTTTTTCTTTTTAAATAACTCCTCTGGGGCAGTATTTTAAACTGTAGGACAAGACTCATTAGAGGTGCATAAACATCAATCTAGTCAGTTGTTATCATTATTAAAAGAATGAAATAGAGCAAAATAGAAAAGAGTAGAGTATAACGGAGTGTACCTTGTTTGGTTGGGGCATGTATTTTCTGAAACACTTGTTTCACTTACATGTTTATATTTATATGTAGTATTTTTGTGCTGTGTCACAATGCAAATATTTCTTACCAGTGCATTATAGTAAGAACCTCTGAAAGCCATTGTTTTGGAGAACCATTGGTTTTACAAGTATTTTTTATTCTAAGCAATCTGGGGGATATGGAGGGAATTTGGAAAAGAGGAGAGAAGATGTATAAATATTTGTAATACAGGAAGAAAGCTATATATGCTGTCAAAGATACCAATAAAGTGTGGGAAAGATCAGTACAGGTGATGTTTTTTTTAGTCAAAGTGTCACTCTGTCACCTAGACTGGAGGCTGGAGTGTAGTGGCACAATCATGGCTACCATAGCCTCTACCTGCTAGGCTCAGATGATCCTTCTGCCTCAACCTCCCATGTAACTGGAACTACAGGTATGTGCTACCACATCTGGCTAATTTTTTAAAATTTATTGTAAAGATGAAGTCTCGCCATGTTGCTAAGATTGGTCTTGAACCCCTGCATGTGTGAGTCACTGCGTCCAGGCAGTAGAAGTGATTTATTGTAACCCAGTGGGTATAGGGAATGGGGTGAGCAGAAGTTTGGAAAGGTCTTTGAAGAGAGTGACATTTGAACTGAGGCTCAAAGGATCAGGGGTTCCTCCCTTTTGTCTTCTTCTATAAGGCACTGGGCATTGTTCACACTCGTGTTAAAGCTACTGGACCAGGCTGGGCATGGTGACTCATACCTGTAATCTCAGCACTTTGGGAGGCCAAGGCAAGAGGATCAATGGAGTCCCAGCTACTCAGAGGCTGAGGTGGAAGGATTGACTGAGCCCAGGAGGTCAAGGTTGTGGTGAGCCATGATTGTGCCACTACACTCCAGCCTGGGCAACAGAGTGAGACCTCAACTAAAGAAAAAAAAAAAGTTAAAAAAAACTACTCCACCCATGTCATAATCCTCAATTATCTCACAACCTAACTGTTTACAGTACCATGAAATTTTAAGAATATCTTTATTTCACTCTGGATCTATTCATTTTGCCTCTTTTAAAAATGACTGCATTTTCTAAATCCTAGAATATCAAGGTGACTTTTGGACAATTCATCCTTACCTCCAGGTCTGAGCTTCCTCCTTTGTAAATGGAGATGATAATTGCTTCCTTTAGCTAGAAAAATATAATCATATATGTACTCCTAAGAGCTAGGCTATTAATAGTAATATGCAAGATGAAATTCGTTTAAAAATAAAAGCTCAGAGTTTTAGTGTCGGAGGATGTTTTAGAGAGCCCATGGTCCAACCTCACCTAATGTATATGGAGGAAATGGAGGGTCAGAGAAATTATGGGAACAAAGCATAAGCCAGGAACCCAACCTTGGTGATTTCCTGGGCCATTGCTGTTGTTTGCTACTCTGGTTAGTAGTTTTAAGAAGAATGAGAAAGTGAGAACCCAGGAGAAAGCGATTTCAGAACCTTCTATTCTTGCTGGAAACAATATGATTTTCCCACCTTGCAAATCATTTGATGCCGGTGCAGCTGGAACTACCCATGCTAATTGTTTTGCAGCCCCGCCGCCCGGTTCAACTGGTCAGCGCTCTGCGGTTTACAGACTGTATTGTGCAGTCATTAGAATTCTTAGTCTAGGTAGACTAATTATTCCTTGAATAATTAGTCTAGGTTGCTGCTGAGGATACAGTGACCCATTTTCAGAATCAAAAAGATCAGCTCATCTGTCTCCTCGCCAGTGAGTGTTAGGTGTTTGCCGCTCCTTGTTTTCCTCAGCCTGTGCTCTTAGATAATTGCTTTAACCCTCAAGCTTAGTCATCTTCTCTGTGTCGTGTGTGGAAGATGATAATAAATTGTGCCAGACCCGGGCTGTAAGAGACATGTCTTCAATTGTGTAGCTGATGTTGACTTATTTTATCCAGTTTCGTGAGTGCCACGACTCCTGCTTTTTGACTCAGAAAGTGGAGCGCCGATGTTCTGGTATCATAATGGCATAAGGGAAAACAAACTTTTGTAAGAAAAAAAATAATAAATGGAACAGATTGTATGTAGAGCCTAAACACGGTGGAATCGACCCTTTACACAATCAATGCAGGCATCGTTGGTTTCATTTCTTTTGGGGGTAGATATTATTGTACTCATTGTCCAAGGTCAGAGTAAGTAACCGAGCTGTAATTCAATTCCAGGCCCTTCTAATCCACTTCGTATCTCACCATGGTGATTATGTAGGACATTGCATAGGGATCTGTGCTTAAGAGTCGATGTCTTAAGCGAACTGGATGTTCACAGGCTTCACTGCGTTAATTTGAGTTCTCATCCACACAGTTGTCTGATCTGTGGCCTATCTTTTTTTGGCCTTCTTATTTTAAGTAAACTTATGCATTTTAAAAATATGTGCCATTGTATGTCTTCTTTTTTGTTTTTTCCCTAAGTGACTCAATTTTTACAAATTTCTAAAATTGTGTTTTTATAATGAATCTTGGGGATATTATGCTAAGTGAAACGAGCCGTCACAAAAAAGACAAATACTATGTGATTCCACTTATAATGAGGTACTTAGAGTAGTCATAGTCATAGAGACAGACAGCAGGATGGTGACTGCCAGAGGCTGGGAGGAAGGGGAGATAGGAGGAGGGTGTTATTGTTTGGTGGATTTGGAGTCTCCGTTTTGCAAAATGAAAAGAATTATGAAAATGGGTCGTGGTGATTGATGGTTGCACAACCTTGTGAATGTATTTAATGTCACTGAACTGTACGCTTGAAAATGGCTAAGATCGTAAATTTTATGTTAAGTGTATTTTACCACAGTCAAAAATTGGGAAAATTGTTTTTCCATAGCATAGTACTACTTTATGATTTTTGAAGCTACTGAAACAAAGCCTGTCCCTATCTCGTTTGTTTCTATTCAGCTGATTGATAGACAGTGGGGACATACTTAGTGCATTAAGATAAGACACAGCTGCCATTGGTTGATGACCGGCTGCACCAAAGGGGACCTCAGAGGACATCTGGCCCCCCTTCTTGTTTTGTACAATTCCAATGATCCTGTACGCTCTTGAGTTCATTCATTTGTTCATTTGCTTGGGAATACTTACTGAGTTCTTTATTACTGCATGCTAGGTTCTGGGTTGGATCTTGAGGACGCATCCTTTGACTTCAAGGTGCCTACGAGTTCATGGGAAGGAACAGACTCACAGTATACTAACTACAATATGATTCAGTAAGGGGGGTAATAGAGCCGTAAACTATAGGCACTTTGAACACAGGTTGTTAATGCTGCCTAAACATTTATATCCTTTGTTATGGTGGAGGATTAGGAAAGGTATGGTTTTGTTTTGGGTTCGTACGTGGATACTTAGAATGTTTCAAGTCGGAGAAGTGGGCACAGTGGCATATGCCTGTAGTTCCAGCTACTCTGGAGGCTGAAGTGGGAAGATCACGTGAGACCAGGGGTTTCTGGCCAACCTCGGCAACAGAGCAAGACCCCACCTCTAAATAAATAAATGACCTCTAAGTAAATATGTGAAAGAAAGGAATGAAAGAAAGAGAAAGGGAAGAAGGAGGGGAGGGAAGGGGAAGGAAAGAAGGGAGAGAGGAAGGAAGAGGAAGCGAAGGAAGGAAGGAGAGAGAAAGAAAGAAGAAAAGTTTGGAAAAGGACACTAAGCAGCAGGTTGTTACTTCATGCTAATTTATTTTATGTTTTGAGAAAGTGCTCAGTCTATATTTCTTATACAGTGAATGATTTCTTACTTATGTCAACAAAATACCTTCATGCGGGTCGTTCATGGAGACATGAAAATAGATTTTTTAAAACACAGAGAACAATATGGCCAGTATTGACTAAGTAAGTTCCTGCCATATGACCAGAATTGGAGTAAGTTTTGTGGAGGGTTCATCCGTGTCGTCAACATGGTGGCTAACATTTATCGAGTGGTTCCCCTGTGTCAGACACTGCATGGAGCACTTATTTTGCATCATCTCATGTAATTCTTTAACAAAACATGATAGTTACTACGATATCTCCATTACACAGATATAGAAACGGAGGCCCAGCGAAGTTATGCAACTTGCTTGTGATCACATGGCTCTTTTTTAAGAGACGGGGTCTCGCTCTGGCACCCAGATTGACTGGAGTGTGATGGTGCGATCATAGCTCACTACAGCCTTGAACTCCTGGGCTCAAGCGATCCTCCTGCCTCAGCCTCCCAAGTATCTGGGATTACAGGCATGCGCCACCGCACCCGGCTCACCCAGCTCTTGAGTGGCAGGTAGGACTATCTCCAGAACCCATGCTCTTAACTACTGCACTGGGACAAAAAAAGTCAAAGATGGAAACTGATAGTTTCGGGACGTTTATACTTTCTTACGATGAGGCAAACTTTTAAGGAATAGAAAGAACTGTATAGACTCCAGCTCTGATCTCAAGTCTTCTCTCTTCCACATGCACATACCCTCCCTAGCAAATCTCATCCAGCCCCATGATTTTACCCCTCATCTCTCACCTCCTGATTTCTGAAACGATGTCAGCAAGCCCCACCGCTCTGATGGTTCACAACCTGCTTTCTTGGCGTCCTCTGGACGCCTGCATGCAGTCGTCTCACAGGCATCCCATACCAGTATTTTTAAAGAGAAACCTAGGAGCTTCCCATTCATGTCTACTTATTCTCCAGGTCCACTGTGTGTCAGTGACATCGCTGTCTGTGCTGTTCTTCCAAGCACGAGTATCATTGCCTTTCCCGGCATCCCTAACTGACACAGTTCCCATCTACCCATTTCACTGCCCCTAATCGCATATCCAGAACATTCTGACTTCAGGGTCTTGTGATGAAATTATTTAAATGGTCTCATGGCGGTGAAACTGGTCAAAAGATCAGATGCTTGGGTATGAAGAAGCAGGTCAGCATTCACTAGTTAGGTGTTTATTTTTTTTATTATTTTTTTTATTTTTTGAGTTGGAGTCTCACTCTGTCGCCCAGACTGGAGTACAGTGGCCGCTCTCGGCCACCGCAGCCTCGACCTGCTGGGCTCTGGCGATTCTTTCGCCTCAGCCTTCCAAGTAGCTGGAACTACAGGCGCGCGCTACCACGCCCGGCTAATTTTTTGATTTATTGTAGAGATGAGGTCTCGCCAAGTTGCCCAGGTGGGTCTCGAACCCGCGGGCTCAGGCGATTCACTCACCTCAGCAGGTGTTTAATTCTGACCTACGTGTCAGGATTCTGTCCTGATTTCAAAGCAATTGAGGTTTGGTGCTTACTCTTTTATGTTGCTGTAACAATTTGTGTATATCTCTCTGATCTCGCTGGTTACATTTTCATAATTTTTTGTCTGTACTTATCATTTCTTTGAAGAGCAGAGTCTCTGGTCTTATGTGTCTTTGAAGCCCACCCAACAAGCATGGTACCAGGCACAGAGCAGATCATTCATTACTTTTTCTGTTAACGGAACGAGTCCCATAATTTTTAAGTAAAAGATCACATGTATGCTAGGAAAGCATGGTTTCATTTTCTAAGAAGTTACCAAACTATTCTCTATTAAGAAGCAGTCAATCAAATAATTTGGGAAAATCTCGCCTTTCTTCCCATCCAGTCACATAATACAAATGGCTAAATCTCAGAATATACAATTTCTCAGCTTAAAAACTTTGAACAGCTGCTCATGACTTCCAGCTCTGATGGTAAAACTCCAATCTTTGATTTGTGAAGCTCTTAAATCTAATATGAAAGTAAGATAGGTGATATGCCACAGTAACTAGCAGAATTGTTGTAGATATCTACATATTTATGACCATGATTCAGTGGCATGCATGCCAGTAACGAGCAGGTTGGGTCTTGCTTCTTATTTCTTTTTCGAAAGATGATGATCAGTTTGACATGAGTTGTCCTGTCCTTTTAAAAATGTGTTTGATTTAAGGTGTGTTATCACAAAATAATAGCATTGTGTCAGTTGCATTTCCCAGTCAGAGCACAGCACCAGTCAAGGCTACTAGTCCTGATACTTATTATCAAGGTTTTGGGCTTTTTAATACTACTCAGTGATTAATCTCAGAACAGAAGGATATCAAAGATGGTGGTATACCCAGTGTATTTAACCTGAAATGTTCATTTTTAAAAATGCTTCCTCTTCTATACGACATAACATTATTTTTGCTAATTTATTTAATTTTGGTAATAATCATTGTTTTCTTCACTCTTTAGTTTTAAAACAAAAAAATTTTTTAAAAATTTAATTTTAAAGATATTATTCATATGCAGTATTTTCTGCATGAAATAAAATCTGCAATTACCAAGCAAAAATATTCCACCTTGCGTTTTGCAGTGTTTCACTGTTTAAAATGCAAATAAAAATGTCAAATGGCTACATAAATGACAGACATGAAGAAACTGAAATTCTTTCTATTGCAATATGAGGCTATTGTTTATTTGAATCTGTTCTTTAAGTGCAGGACTATGTAGTGTGACAGGGGTTACATAAACAGGGGTCTGAAGTCAGATTAAAATGAATCCTTGTAGCTGACTGCACTTCCACAGATGTATCAGTGGCATTCTCCAAACTAACTTTCATGCAGAATAAATGTTTAGTAGAGACGTACAATAAAAAAAATGTACTAATTCGAAGCTTACATACATGCTATTAAAGCTTGACAGTGACTGCAGTAATTATTTAGAACTTAGACCAACGCATGATTTGGGGGGGAAAAATATTTTATCACTGGCATTGTTTTGAATTGCCAGTGCGTGATGATAATTAAAAGCAGACTACGTTTTAGTGAGTGTATCATGTTTTTAAATTATCTATAGGCTTGGTATGGTGGTAGATACCAGAAGTCCCAGCTTCTTGGGAGGCTGAGGTGGAAGGATCACTTGAGCCCAGGAGTTCAAGGCTGCAGTGAGCTATGATCACACCTATGATCATGCCATTGCACTCCATCTTGACAACTTAGAGGGATCCTGTTTCCAAAAAAAAAAAAATTCTTGTATTGTGCAATAGGAGACTAAGGGTATTAAGTTTATTAAACAGATTAACATTTAAAGGAAGCCACTAAAAGAGAAATAAAACCTATAACTTCCAAATTGTAGACAAAAAATATGGAATTAGAAAATTCCCCAAACAAAAAAAAAAATAGGAAAAGCAGGGAAGGGGGAAAAAGAAGAATAAAATAAAATAATCTATAGTCATCATATCCCTTTATTGCCTATAACTGGGACTGAGCACTTTCACCTCCCTGCATCAATAATTAGAGACTTGAGTTTTAAATTTCTGCTTCACATTTTCATTTATTATATCCTACACTGATAAACATGCATGATTCACAGTCCTTAGGTGGATCCTGACCTGAATTGGGGTGTCTCTTCCTGCCTCCAACATCTACCACTGCCTTCATTCCCAGCCCTCAATAACATCAGCAGTTTTACTTTGGGAGAAGAGACAGGACGCTCTTCTTTTTTTTTTTTATTATACTTTAGCTATATTATATTTCAAAATTTCAATAACAGAAACAGCAGTGAGTCAACCTGATTTGCATTTTCCAGTCCTGCTTATGAAAGTGTGACCTTATATCCACAGATGAATATCAGTGGAATACTGCTTGGGGACATAATGTATTTCCAAATAAATTGGTTCACTAAAGGACAGCTGGGATGATTTCTTGCTATTTTGCATCTTGGTATTTTTTTGGCAATTAGTATGAAGGAACATAATGTTTCCTCAAACCGTTATAAGCATAGATATGTCATGGCCAAATGCCACATCCGTTACGTTTTAGGAAATCTGGAATGCCATTGAAATGTTTAATAATTGTCAAAGTAAGACAGTCTTTTACATGACATTTTCAGTGGCCCTAGGGTATCTAAATCTCAGATTTCCTTTTCATAGGATCAACTTAAATAAATGTTTACATTATGAGTAATAAATAATAACTGTTAATCAGAGCTAACATTTGTTGAGTGCTTGCTCTATGGGAGGTACTGTTCTGAGTGTTTCCCGTGGATTTGCTGAGATAGTGTATTAGTCAGCTCGGCTGCTGTAACAAAATACCATAGACTGGGTGACTTAAACATCAGACATGTATTTCTTATAGTCCTGGAGACTGAGTGGTCTGAGATCAAGGGGCTGACCTACCAAGTTATTGATGCGCAATCTCCTGGCTTGCAGAGGGCTGTGTTCTCACTGTGTCTTCACAAGGCAGGGAGAGAGAGTGGTCTATCTTCCTCTTCGTATAAAGACGCCAGTCCCATCATGAGGGCCCACCCTCATGACCTTCTAACCATAATTGTCTCTCAAAGGCTCCATCTCCAAATACAGTCACATTGGGAGTTAGGGTTCAGTATATCCATTTTGTGGGGGTGCCACAACTCAGTCCATAGAAGGTAGGTATTCTTACTGTCCCCATTTTATAGATGAAGAAACAGAGGCATAGAGAGGTCAAGCGATTTCCTCTATGTCACTCAGCTAGTAGGTTGCAGGGCTGAATTCCAGTCCAGTCCATCCTCTTCCAGAGACCCAAGCATTAACCACGCACTGTCCATGGTATTTAAAAGGACCTTTGGAGAGCACCAGGTTCTCGAAATGCTGGAACCTAGCAGGTATTCAGTAAATGGCTTCTGAAATAAATCAATCATATAGAAACCCAGAACCTAAACAACCGTGTATCCCAGTGAACTCCAATTTGTCTTTACCCGAGGTTAATAAGATTTCCTTGCTTTTTTTTTTTTAATTTTTATTTTAAGGATGTGGGGTACAATTCAGGATTAGGTATACAAATGGTCATCATACAGGTGAAGTTTGGGCCTTCCTTTGGTCCCCACTTCGCCTGGTTTGAGATCAGGTACCCTTATTGATGTTGTGCCCACCCCCCCATCCCCAGCAGTATCCTGCTAGGGCTTTCTTGCTTTAAAACACTTTTTTAATGGTGGTTCTGAACATATTCAAACGTAGATAGAAGAGTATAATGACCCCTTGTGAATCCATCACTCATTGAGACTTGACAATTGTCAGCACATGAGCGATTTTGTTTCATGTATATCCCTCCACTGCCACCCCATTGGAATATTTTAAAGCAATTCTATACATCCGATTATTTTATCTGTGAATTCTTCAGCATATATCTTACTAAAAAGGACTCTTTTTTTTGAGTTGGGGGTCTCACTCTGTTGTCCAGGCTATTGTGCAGTGGCATGATCATGGCTCACTGCAGCTTCAACCGTCTGGGGTCGGATAATCCTTTGCCTTGAGTAGCTGGGACTATAGACATGCGCCACCACGTCTGGCTTGTTTTTAAAATTTTTTTGTAGAGATGAAGTCTTGCTGTATTGCTTAGGCTTGTCTCGAACTCCTGGGTTAAGCAATCGTCTTGCCTTGGCCTCCCAAAGTGCTGGGATGACAGGTATGAGCCATCGTGCCCAGCCCAAAAAAGGACTAAAAAAAAAAAAATGTAATCACAATGGCCTTATTATATTCAAAAAGTTAACAATAGCCTGGGCAACCTGGTGAGACCTAGTCTCTATAATAAGTCAAAAAATTAGCCGTGTGGTGACACACACCTGTACTTCCAGCTACTTGGGAGGCTAAGGCAGAAGAATTGCCTGAGCCCAGCAGATTGAGACTGCAGTAGCTGCGATTGTACCACTGCACTTTAGCCTGGGTGACAGAGTGAGACTCTGATTTTAAAAAAACAAACTAATACTTCCTTAATATCTAATATTTAGTTAGTGTTGCAGTTTTTCTATTTCACAAATGTCTTCTTACAGTTTGGTCTTCCTATATCATAAATGTCTTTTTTGTAGTTGCTTTGTTTGAATCAAGTTCCAAGTAAGATTTTTACATTGCATTTGGTTGATATGTTTCTTAATTTTTGTTTAATCCATTCCTTCTTCTTTTTTTTTTTTCTTACCATTTGTTGAGAAAACATGACCATTTGTCCTATAGAACTTTCTGTGTCGTCTTTCCTGGTCTTTGGGTGAGGAAGAACTGCTTTTCATTTCTGTGACCTAGGAAAGGGTAGTCCTTCAACTGTGGACAGTAATGTCTCCAAGTGGACCCACTGGCCACTGGGAAGCAGAGAGGGACAGTGGCCATCTTGACATTCCCAGTCAAGAGGACCTACGTGAGGACCTCTGTGCTGTGTGCTGTAAATCTTTTGTCTTTTATGTTTTTGCTGATAATAAGGAGCCTAGTAAGGTATAAAAGTGCTTTCTGAATCCTCAAATAATTATCAGATGATGCCGAGTGTCTATTTAATGATAGGTTCTAACCCTTTGAAACCTGATCAGTTCGCAGATGTTCAATAAGTTTAATCTCCATTAACCAGGATATCACCTAATTAGAATATCCAGTGTTATGTTCGTTCTGGAATGGGAGCCTTGGTAGTGAGGGCTACATTGGGTGATACTTGGAGACCATCTGGCTATCTCACTGCCCATGTAGAAATCACTTTCACCCCACGATTCTTGCCCTCATTGATGATCTTTGCCTGAATCCGTTATTACATAGGGGCTGCAAAATGGTGATTTTTTTCCTAATTTTATTATTTCTTCTATAAGCAAATAAAATTCTTTCTAATTTTATTATTTCTTGGTTGGCATTCTTCTGTATAGCAGAGTTTTCCAGATTTTTCTCTTCTTGCTCTTTGTTTATACTTTCTCTTTGCATTTTTTACTTGCAGATCTTAAATTTTGTTTGTTTGTTTATTTATCTGTTCCCCAAGATAGAAAGCAGTAAGCGTGATCTTGACTCACTGCAGTCTCCACCTCTTGGGCTCAAGCAATCCTCCCGCCTCAGCCTCCCAAGTACCTGGGACTACAAGCATGCACCACCACAACTGGCTAATCTTTTCATTTTTTTTGTAGAGATGGGGGGGCTTGCTGTGTTGCCCAAGCTAGTCTTGTACTCCTGGCCTCAGGGAAACCTCCCTCCCTGGCTTCCCAAAGTGCTGGGATGACAGGCGTGAGCCACCATGCCCGACTGATTTTAAATGTTCATTATCTATTACTGTCACTATTATTTATGATAACCATACTGTCCCAGATTTGGTTAGTAGGGTCCCCTTCAAGCCAGTTTCTGCCAGCTTTTAAAATGATCCCATTTGTCTTTGAGCATTTCCTTGCTTTTTAGACCATTAAGATATGCCAGGCTTGTATTTTCCCTCCCCAAGACCAGAATTCAGCTACTTCTTCAAAGATCCCTGACTTTTTTGGGGAATAGTATTTAGAAGCCAAGATCTGGGCGCTAGGTATGCTTGTTGCTTACATCTGTGGCCATTTTGACATGGCCCTGTGTCTCAGCTGAGGACAGAGAGGATATGTCAGGCCCTCAGCTCTGCTTAGACAACCCCCTAATTATCTATCACAGATCGCTTAGGGTTGTTGAAGGTTGAATGATATTGTTTCTAGTTTCCTCCTTCTCTAAGGATGGAAGTTGTAGGCTTTTTTCCTCTTCCAATGGACTTAAAATTTTGCCTGCACTGTTGTTATCCATAGAATCATGAAATTCTATGCTCTCCAGTTTACAACTTGCTTAGAAATTGTTTTGACCAGTGGTTCTTTACCAGTTTTGAGTCTCAACCCATTTTGAAAATCTGATGAAAGCCCTTGAAAAATGCTCATACGCACAGACAAATTTTTGCTTGTAATTGTATTAGGTTCTTAGACTTTCAAGGCCCAGTAATCTCTATGAAAACAATCTTATAATCCCAGCTGTGTTCCAGCCCTGTCCTTCTAGATGAAAAGAAGCTTGGGATCAGCGAATGAGTTTGGGTGACTGGCAGAACTAAGACTAGAGCCCAGGGTTTTTTTTTTGTTGTTGTTGTCTTTGTCTTTTATCCTCATGAAAAATAATTGGTTTACCCCTCTGCTATGGTATGAATGTTTGTGTCCACTCCCAAATTTGTAGGTTAAAACTGAATCCGTAAAATAACAGTATGGGAGGTGGGACCTTTGGGGAGGTGTTTATGGAGTTTGAGGGGCAAATCCCTTGTGAGTAGATTAAGCGCCCTTATAAAAGGGCTTGATGGAGGGAGTGAGGGCTGTCTTACCTTTCTTCTGCCTTCTGCCGTGGGAGGATGTAGTGATCCTTCTCTCCGAAGGATACAGCAGGAGGGCTGGCAACAGGCGCTAGTGTCTTGATCTTGGACTTCGCAGCTTCCAGAACTGGAAGAAAACAGGCTAAGACATTCCCATTTATATCACAATAAGTGCTGGAATATAGTGAGAAAATAACCCTTCAAATAAAGATAATGGCCTGTTTTGGGAGGAGGAGTCATTTTTTTTTTTTTTAAGATCAAGAGTCGGGGTCCAGCATGGTGGCTCACACTTGTAATCTCAGCACTGTGGGAGGCCAAGGTGGGAGGATTGCTTGAGCCCAGGAGTTCAAGACTGGCCTAGGCCACATAGTGGGACCTTGTCTCTATAAAACATTGAAAAATTAGCTGGGTATGGTGATGTAAGTCTGTAGCCCCTAGTACTTGCGGGGAGGAGGAGGATCACCGGAGCCCTGGAGATTGAGGATGTGGTTAGCCATGATTGCACCACTGCGCTCCAGCCTGGGTGACAGAGTGAGACCCTGACAAAAGAAAGGAAGCGGGGGAGGGAGGGAGGAAAGAAAAGAGTTTGTTAGAAGCAGGGCACCTGGGCAGTCCCCTCCGGCCCCCTCCCACTGTGGGAGCTTTTCTGTCCTCTCCATAAATCCTGCTTAAAAAAAAAAAAAGCAGGGCACCTGAATTTTCCTATTTACAAAGAGTATAATTTTTTGTTACTGAAGTGATGCTTTCTAGAATTCCTTTTTTACTCTTTCCCTGTACCCTAATATTTAACAAAAGGTGACATCGTTTTAGAGGCAGAGACCTAAGACAAAGTTTTGGGAAGAGAACATAGAAGTTTTCGACTTATCAGGCAGAGCTTTGCCTATCGTATAGAACCTGTTTCCTGAGGCTCTCATAAGATAGATATGTCCAAGGTTGCGGCTGGCCTTACGAAATGCTGTCATGGGTCGTTCTCAGCGGTCACGGAGCCATATGCAGCTCTTGACAATGAATGTGTGGTTCTCAGCGGAGGTGCTGTTATTCAGCACACCATTGTGACCTCCGATCTGGAAAGCCTCATTAAATCTCGGCCTTACTCCAGAAAGCCAAAGCTGGCTCCGAAATACCACATATGGGAGCTGTCGGTAGGCTTTGTTGGCACAAAGGGACACTTCTGTTACTTTGTCCTTAGGATCACCATGGGTGGAAGAGGGAAATATTCCTCTCTTTTCCCTAGTGATTTCTTTAGTAGACGAGTTTGATTGAAGTATATAGGCAGGCACTAGAATTTGAGCGGAATAAATGGGAGTTGTCACGATGTCCTGTCTTATTAATATTTCTTGATATGTGTATAAGTGCAGGCATATGGGGGCGGTTCATGTGGGGAGGGGGGCCGAAAGTTAAATCATGTTGGAAAAATATAGATCTGTTAAAATGTGAGTAAACCTGTGACTGATTTCAACTCAAACTGCCTAGATGGAGAGTCTGTATATTAATAGAGGACTTTAATTTACTGCTTTTCATAGGGCATAAATAATCTGCAAAGGATGACTTAGAGACCTCTGAAGACATGGATCATGAGATTTTTATCAGGATGAAATAGAGTTCTTGTTTCTCTCTCTTTGTATGTTCAGCAATCCTTAGGTACTGTTCTTTCTGAAATTCTGTAGCCTGGTGCTTGGTCTTATAATCGCTTTTTTGCTGGGCAGATCTTTCATTCGGTTGTTATAAATGCTTTTTTGACAAGGGTGATGGGATTGTTTTCTGATGCTTTGAGATACAACCGAACTGGAAAGATGATTAGGAAGATACCTCAATTTTAATTTTTATGAAATCGATAGATAAATAATGGCCAGATAAGATATAAATGACAATATTCCTTATTAAAAAGAACTCCGAACCTCTCACGTAAAGTATTCTTTTACGTTTTTAAAAAAATCAAAGACCATATTCTATGATAACTGGAAAAGCACTAAAGAGATTTTAAAATAAACAATAAACTTGGTCATATTGGCTAATATTGTTTGGGTCAAACAGAAAAAATATTTCAGAGATAAAACTTTTTGATCAGTGTTCATTCTTCAATAGAGAAGAAGATATGTCAAGTACAATTATTTGGGGGAACTATTTTAAAAAACTAACAGCACTGCTGAATTGTTTTACCTATTTATAAATTTTTCTCCTTGTAATTTTCATCAGGCGATTATCTAATTGGTTCTGAGAAAACAAAGACAAAGGCCTTAGGACCTTGTATAAACTGGCTTCTTTGTTGTGTGGGACTTAGATCTTCACTATATTTAGACTTGCTTCAACTTTACAGATTCAGACTTTTAATACTGGCTCTCCATAAACGGTTACTTCTTTCTTGATTAGCTGTACCGTGCGGTCGCCGCCACCAGGTGGATGCTGGTGCCCAGGTGATGGCTACCTGGTCCAAACTGGAAGGCACTCGGAGATACAGCAGTTTAGCAAACTTTTCTTGAGTTTACTATGGCTCAGGCCCTGTGCCAGGCACTGGGGATACAAAGATGGTAAAGAATCCCTGCCCTGAAAGAACAGAAAGTAGCATATGGGAGGCAGATACAAAACCAGTGATGTGATGAATTATGCTACAGAAGCACAAAGAAAAAGCATGTGACTATGGAAGGGGTCCTGAAGGGAACATCTATCTGAACTGTACCTTGAAGGACGCGTTAGATGAAAGTGTCGATGGTCTTGCCGATAACCTATTCCAAGCAAACATAACTTACTTATGCTATATAGGATATCTTTTTCTGTAAAACTGTAACCATAAACAACAAATCTAACAATCTTGTGTCCCATTAATCGCAATACAATATAATGTATAGAGGAAAATTATTTGGAGCAAGATTTAAAGGAATTCAAATATCGTAACATATTTAATTATCTTCTGATTACTCCCCAGTTGTTAGCAAACAATTCTCATTCTAATCTTGGTTTAAAATCACCTTAAAATGACCCTAAATCTTTTAAGATCAAAACTCAATGCATCCTCCCTTCCTGACCACTTTATATTTTTCTACTCTGTCATCTATCATGTCTCGTATTATCCATCATAATTAAGTAGTTCCAGGTAGCTTGGAATTTTAAAAAATTTTTTAGTTTTTTATATGTGGGATACAATTTAAGGTTAGGTATACAAATGTTCATTATGCAGGTACCCTTGTTGGAATTTTTTTTTAAGTCTTTGCATTTCAGCTTATCTACCTCATTTACTTTTCTCATCTTCTAATTGGCTAGTGCCTAACTCTCAATAATTGTTCCATTTTTTTCCTATTCCTTTGCCTGAGACAAAATTGGCTTTGTGCCACCTTGACTTACATTTCCCCTCTAGTCCACCCCTCAAAGCTGCCTTTGCCAGGGTATTATCTCCTCTCTCTCTTTCCTATTTCCTCTGCTTTCAGAGATTAATCATTTGCCACGACTTGAGGTTTATTTCCTTGTCTGTAAAATGGTGACAGTCATGTTTGTCTGATTGACCATGGACTTGTCTTATCATTGTAAAGATAAAATAAAACATAGCAGTGGGTGAAAAATGCTTTGTGAATCATAAAGCAGGACATATATTATCTGCATTAATATTGTAGCCTTCTGTCTGTGCTTCGGTATGAATTTAAATCAATACATTACCATTAATTTAAATTCTTAAGTCTGGTGATGGAATGAAAGATTTCATCTCCTGGTCAGGCTATAGCCTGGTGTAATCTGGACTTTGGAACCTGGTAGACTGGTCCAGGATACTTAATCTCTCTAAGTCTCAGTTTCTTCGGCCAGGTGCTGTAATAACCATTTTGCAAAGCTGTAGAGTTTGAATTGCTTGACCCAAAGTGCCTCAGAATGCTTGTCTGACACACTGAAGATGATTAATGAATTTTCGTTCCCTCCCCTCCTTCCTTTTTCCAGTGCAAGCCAGAGATTGCTCTTTGGTCAAGTCATCTAAAGATGCTCCTGAAATCATAAATAGGCACAAGTCATATTTTACCTATAATTTATTCTTCTTCTGGCTGGTGTAAGATGATATCTCATTGTGGTTTTAGTTTGCATTTCTCTGACGATTAGTGATGTTGAGCTTTTTTTTTTAATCATGTTTTTTGGTCGCTTACATGTCTTCTTTTGAAAAGTATCTATTCCTGTCCTTTGCCCACTTTTTACTGGGGTTGTTTGTGTTTTCATGTTGAGTTGTTTGAGTTCCTTGTTGATTCTGGATATTAGTCCTTCATCTGAGGGATAATTTGCAAAATTTTTCTCCCATTACCAAGGTTTTTTTGTCCACTGCGTTGATTATTTTGTTTGCCATGCCATATTTTTATTTGATTAAGTCTCATTTGTCTATTTTTGTTTTTGTCACATTTGCTTTTGGGGTCTTAGCCATAAATTATTTGCCTGGGCCAATGTCCAGAAGAGTTTTTCCTAGGTTTTCTTCTAGGATTTGTATAGTTTCATATCTAACATGTAAGTCTTTAATCTATCTTGATTGTATATGGTGAGAGGTAGGGGCCAGCTTCTTTCTTCTGCATGTAGCTAGCTAATTTTCCCAACTCTATTTGTTGAATAGTGTGTCCTTTCCCTACTTATTTTTGTTGACTTTGTCAAAGACCAGTTGGTTGTAGGTATGTGGTTTTATTCCCGAGTTCTCTATTCTGTTCCACTGAACCAGTATTTTTGAACCAGTACCATACTGTTTTAATTACTATAGCCTTATAGTGTAATGTGAAGTCAGGTGGTGTGATGCCTCTGCATTTGTTCTTTTTACTTAGGATTGCTTTGACTATTCTGCCTCTTTTTTGTTTCTATATAAGCTTTAGAATTGTTTTTTGTAGCTCTGTGAAAAATGATGCCATTATTTTGTTCAGGATTGCATTGAATTTGTGGTTGCTTTGGGCAATATATTCATTTTAATGATATTGATTCTCCTGATTCATAAACATGGGGTGTTCTTTCATTTGTTTGTATTGCTGTGATTTCTTTCATCAGTGTTTTGTAGTTCTCCCTGTAGAGATCTCTTGCCTCCTGGGTTAAATGTATTCCTAGGTTTTTTTAATTTTGTTATGGTTAGTGTAAATGGGATTGAGCTTTTAATTTAACTTTCATCTTGAGCATTATTGGTGTGTAGAAATGCTACCGACATTTGTACATTGATTTTCTATCTTGAAACCTTGCTGAAGGTGTTTATCAGGTCTAGGAGTCTCTTGGAGGAGTCTCTAGGGTTCTCTAGGTATACAGTCATGTCATCCACAAACACAGATAGTTTGACTTCCTCCTTGCCAATTTGGAAGCCTTTGATTTCTTTCTCTTACCTGATTACTCTGGCTGGGGCTTCCAGTATTATATTGAACAGGAGTGGTGAAGCACTGCTCTTTTCTGTCTTCTCTGTTCTGATTGGCTGTGTCATGTCTCACTTTTTTTTTTACATTCCACTATTGTTCTGTAATGGTTTCAGTATAAATCAGTCATACAGTAAGCTCCTAGAGGGCAGATATTTTCTTCCCAAAGGACCCATCATAAGACTGGACTGTTAGTAGTCATAATAGTCACTTACTTGATATTTATTTCTTTGTTACTGGGTGCTTTCTTGAGATTTCTTTTTTCTCCTTTCCCCTTCTAACCAACTAACTAATAAATCTAAATATATGGTATAGTGCTCCTGAACTACTGGAGACAAATCAAGGGACCTCTCTGAGGCCAAGAGGCACCAGTTGCCACTGGCCTTGGACAGCAGGGCGCTCTAATATCTGACCTATTTTGCAATAGCAAACGACACAGCAGAAAGCTGTTGGAGGTCTGATTGCCTCTGCAACTTGCGTTCTTTTGCTGAGTCACTATTTCAGAACTCTGTTAGATTGGCTGGAATCTATTTCCAAAACTTCCCTACATCTGCAGTGTGGAAAACCTATTTTTCATTTTAAAAAATGTGTTATTTAGCAACAAGAGCACTTTGTGATGATGCAAATTGTATTTTGTTCTTTGTAATGAGTACGCTGAATAGATTAGTAATTTATAGATAAGGAAACTCCAAAGGACAATGTATAATGTAGGTCAAATAATCATTTTAACATTATCTACAAAGCCACCGCATATATGCTGTTGTTGACGTTATTTTGCAATAAAATAAGATGACACTTTGATTTTTTAGATTCATCATCTACGTAACATCCTCCCCCATCAATCAATCACTCAATCATCACCCAACAAATATTTAATAAACATGGGCTTAAACATGTAAGGAAAAAACGAAATCAATTAAACAAATATTTACTGGACATTTATTCTGTGTCAAGCCCTGTGCCAGCGGTGAGAAATACAATAGTTAACAAGAAGTGACTCTCTATCTTGTTGAATCTGTGTGAAAACAAACAGTAAGCATGCAAGTACAAAGGTAATCCAGATTAATCTAAAAATTAAGGTGAATTGGTTGAAACAAAGGTAAATATGACAGCCTCTACTCTTAAGGACTGATTCATTTAAAAGTGTCAAGAGGTATATACATAATATATTGAGGGTGCCAAAAAGTGCATATACATTTTAAGAGATATTATCTATGTATCACTTTTCGGGGTTGAATTGAGTTACGGTAGCAATGTGCAGTATGACATTCGTGCAAAAGATGGCGTTCATGAAATGAATGCTAGCATCACCATGAGACAGGCAGGTATATATTGAGTATTACAATTTTAATTGCATATACTTTTTTATATATACATTTACGAGAATGCAGGTAGAAGAAATACTGTAGAAGGGGTACAAAAATAGTTTGGGCAAAGACTAGGAAGCAGTCAGGACCCCAGCAATTGTGAAAGACTTCATAAATAAGAAATGAGCTGGGAAGGGTAGACACTTTGACAGTCAAATAAAGGCAAGAAAGGCATCCTAGTTGGTGGTGGTATTCGTGAATCAAACCCCTCAAACATTCCTGTTGGTGGAGATTCAAATAAATTATCAGCTGGATTGTTGACTGAACTGGATAGAGGAATGTGGCTTGAACCCAAGCCCCCAACGAGGCCTACTGCTTGCCTCCCTCTCCCTGAATTTCACATGTCTACCCCCTCGGAGGCGGAACAGCTGGAAAACAGCACGCTGAGCTCCAGGAGAGGATGTATTCTGATGATGGGCAGGCGACTCTGTCTGAGAGAAGGGACCAACCAGAAGCTAGGCCACACTTGAGCACTGATCTTCTCCCCAGGAAGATTGTTTATGTCTCTTGAGGGCACAGGAGGAAATATGAGTCACAATTAGAGTGAAAGCTGCTTCTTCATTTACTTCCCTAGGAGAGGAGAACTGTGGACAGAAGCTCCCATATTATAGGCAAAATCAGAAACGTGGAGAGAACAGAAGAAGTCCTGCTCCAGTAGGTAAGAGCACAAACAATTGTAACGAGAAATGGTGTGATCCAAGCAGAATCCTACATAGATCAGATGTCAGGGGAGAGAGCGGCAGGTCCTCAGGTGGTCGAATAAGGCTGACTGTCCAAACTCCATCAGTGATTAGACAGAAGGAACAGATGTCTGCTGACTTTTCTCCTCTGAATAGCAGATAGTGCATCAATAGAAACCCAGCCAAGCTACATGTTTTTGCTAAAAGCCATGTGACAGCTCTAGCAGTTTCTTGGAACAGTGCATTATTTGACAAAGACAGTTGATTTTGGGAGCTTCAAAGCAATTCTGGGTAAGCTGAGCCCAGGTGACACGAAACGGAACAAGGAAATGTCAGATGTCCATTTCAGGACTCCATCCACCCTCCAATTAGTGTTGGTGTGTGTTTCCTATTGTTCCCTGACCCCTTCATCTCCACCTGTATCTTCTGGTAGAGGAAAATGGCTGTCTTATTTCAAATCGTATTTCATACATGAATGCCAGGCCATGAAGACAGGACCTCTTACCCTCTTTTTAAAAAGCGTTGTTGAAGCTGGGCTCGGTGGTTCAGTCTGTAATCCAGCGCTTTGGGAGGCTGAGGTGAGTGGATTGCCTGAGCCCGCGGGTTCGAGACCCGCCTGGGCAACTTGGCGAGACCTCACCTCTACAATAAATCAAATAATTAGCTGGGCATGGTAGTGCACGCCTGCAGTTCCAGCTACT